>NC_071277.1:4712500-4735000 GCF_023375685.1 Ictalurus furcatus | reverse complement strand
GGTCCTTGGGAACAATGGTGGTCAGTGACTGGTCCTTGGGAACAATGGTGGTCAGTGACCAGTCACTGGGAACAATGGTGGTCAGTGACCGGTCCTTGGCAACAATCGTGATCAGTGACCGGTCCTTGGCAACAATGGTGGTCAGTGACCAGTCACTGGGAACAATGGTGGTTAGTGACCGGTCACTGGGAACAATGGTGATCAGTGACCGGTCCTTGGGAACAATGGTGGTCAGTGACTGGTCCTTGGGAACAATGGTGGTCAGTGACCAGTCACTGGGAACAATGGTGGTCAGTGACCGGTCCTTGGCAACAATCGTGATCAGTGACCGGTCCTTGGCAACAATGGTGGTCAGTGACCAGTCACTGGGAACAATGGTGGTTAGTGACCGGTCACTGGGAACAATGGTGATCAGTGACCGGTCCTTGGGAACAATGGTGGTCAGTGACCGGTCCTTGGGAACAATGGTGGTCAGTGACCGGTCACTGGGAACAATGGTGATCAGTGACCAGTCCTTGGGAACAATGGTGGTTAGTGACCTTTCCTTGGGAACAGTGGTAATCAGTGACTGGTCCTTGGGAACAATGGTGATCAGTGACCGGTCCTTGGGAACAATGGTGGTCAGTGACCGGTCCTTGGGAACAATGGTGATCAGTGACCGGTCCTTGGGAACAATGGTGGTCAGTGACCGGTCCTTGGGAACAATGGTGGTCAGTGACCTTTCCTTGGGAACAGTGGTAATCAGTGACTGGTCCTTGGGAACAATGGTGATCAGTGACCGGTCCTTGGGAACAATGGTGGTCAGTGACCTTTCCTTGGGAACAGTGGTAATCAGTGACTGGTCCTCGGGAACAATGGTGATCAGTGATCGGTCACTGGGAACAATGGTGGTCAGTGACCGGTCACTGGGAACAATGGTGGTCAGTGACCGGTCCTTGGGAACAATGGTGATCAGTGACCGGTCCTTGGGAACAATGGTGGTCAGTGACCGGTCCTTGGGAACAATGGTGATCAGTGACCGGTCCTTGGGAACAATGGTGATCAGTGACCGGTCCTTGGGAACAATGGTGGTCAGTGACCTTTCCTTGGGAACAGTGGTAATCAGTGACTGGTCCTCGGGAACAATGGTGATCAGTGATCGGTCACTGGGAACAATGGTGGTCAGTGACCGGTCACTGGGAACAATGGTGGTCAGTGACCGGTCCTTGGGAACAATGGTGATCAGTGACCGGTCCTTGGGAACAATGGTGGTCAGTGACCGGTCCTTGGGAACAATGGTGATCAGTGACCGGTCCTTGGGAACAATGGTGATCAGTGACCGGTCCTTGGGAACAATGGTGGTCAGTGACCTTTCCTTGGGAACAGTGGTGATCAGTGACCGGTCCTTGGGAACAATGGTGATCAGTGACCGGTCCTTGGGAACAATGGTGGTCAGTGACCTTTCCTTGGGAACAGTGGTAATCAGTGACTGGTCCTCGGGAACAATGGTGGTCAGTGACTGGTCATTGGAAAAAAAGTCACTACATTGGTGACATTGGTGAGAGAGAGTGACACACTTACATTTCACAGGATCCATTCTCCACCTTGACTCCTCCGTCCACCGGGTCAAGTCCCTGTTCCGAAAGCTGCTTCAAGGCACTCAGAGCCGCCTGCAGATAGAGAGGACGAGTGAGACACGACTCCATCAGCCACCTCTCAAACAGCAGCAGCAGCAGAGCCACAAGCTAGATTAAAGATAGACTAAAAGACAGATGGATAGATATACTGACAGACAGATGGATGGATAGATGGTAGGATGGATGGATATACAGACAGACAGGGTGCAGAGAGCTAAAAAAAATATAGCCATGCTTATAAAGTCACTAGCACTGAATTGTGTGTGTGTGTGTGTGTGTGTTCAGATCCACCTGGCTGCAACTTGATGCTCTGACGCTGCCAATGAGGACCAGATGTGCAGCAGGACATAAATCTAACAACACACTGAGCCTCCCAACACACACACACACACACACACACACACACACAGAGATGTGGGTGAGACTGTCTCTCCTACCAGTCCATATGCTGTAAGTCCTAACACACACACACACACACACACACACACTACAAAGAAGACAGTGAGATGGACAGACCGAGGCAGTCACAGTGAGACTGTTTTTTTCCAGTCCAAAACTGACCTAAAGTGTGTTACTGTCTCTTTAAATGTAAATATTAAATACACAACTAACACCATCTGATCACAGATCTCACCTGTGTCTAAAACGCCTTCCTCCCTATTCCCTACAAACGCCAAACTACATTATATGCACTCTGTTCCTTTTAAAGCTAACTTGTTTGGACACTAGCCCTAATGCATTGTGGGATTACACGAGTGCACTGGCTATTCTCCACTATACCTTTAGACATGTCTATGAAGCAGCACAACTCTCTAAAGTGACTGGTTAAGTGACTTTCCTCATGGTATTCATGGAGCTTAAACACAAATATGTTAAATAACTTTTCTATAAGATATTTGTAAAAAAAAAAACAAAAAAAAAAACAAAACAATCAGAAATAGAAGTATAAAATGGCTGATGCTCAAGCATGGATGCTACACCACCTGTTTCATTTCAGACCTCGCCGCCCTATCTGGAACGAAGCTAGCTCGAAAGCAGTGACTGGTCACAGGGAACGACGGTGATCAGCGCTCACTACTGCCTGCTCAGGGTCACGGTGGTTTAAATTAGGCTTCCGGGTTTGTTTCTACATTGGGAAATATAAAGTAGACGAGTTCCTAAACGCCACACGCTGGTACAAAACGAAAACAACAAAGTAAATAGTCCCGCACGTATACTGTGTCTAGCTGACGCCGAGCAAACTCGAGTCATGTAGCTGAGGTTGACGAACCGTCAGAGGCAGAATTCACACGCCACGCGGACGCTGCTGGCATTTCTACATCTGGGGATCCCGCGACCCCATATTGTATCATATTGTAAATTATTTTTTTTAAAAAAGCCTTCTGGTTTAGACCACACCCACTTTGGGTTTAAATATAGATAGAAAGAGATAGTTAGAGGAATAAACAGATACACTGAGATACAGTGTCATTGTGTTATACCTCATACAACACACACACAAAGTTACAGCGACATTCAGAAACACTTAAAGCCAATGGTTTTAACATTTAACACACACACACACACACACACACACACACATAAATTGCATGGTCTTAACCTTATCTATCTGCAAGATCTGTGTAAATAATGAGGGCTTATCTACACAGGAACATGCGGTCCAGTTACAGTGTGTGTGTGTATATATGTGTGTGTGTGTGTGTGTGTGTGTGTGTGAGAGAGAGAGAGAGCAGGAGAGAGAGCGCGCACATTCCCAGGATCTGTTCTAAATCACACTTAAATTGAATTCTTTTTTTGTGTGTGTGTGTGATTGATGAGGAGAGTGTGTAGGTCACAAAAGGAGGAGCTTTTTAGCAAAGAATTTTTCAATAGCACAGAAAAAAAAATGTAAAAGTCATAGCAGCTGTGATTTATTTTAAGGGTTCTCCCCAAATGCAAGAATTTATGCCTAGTTAGTGTCCTTACTAGAACACTGGCTATCTTAAGACTCGTGATCTATCGTCAGCGGGCTTAAGAGAACGCCGGCTGTTTTAAAGCTCCGTCTCAAATACCAGGATTGATGTTTAGTAGTAATCTTACTAGAACCATTTTAAAGCTCCGCCCCAAACGGTAATTTCAGCCGAGTTAGCGTTTTTTGTCGAACGTTGACTGTTTGTCGTTCAACCCGAATGACACAGGATTTGTTCTGTCGAGAATTCTTCATAGCGGTTAGGTTTGAGTGTGTGTTTGATTAACTGTACTGTACGTGTACCCATAATGCACTGTGGAGGCCTCAAAAGGACTTGCACATTTCATTCTAGTCCGAGCATATCATTTGGGTATTACGTGTTCACTACAGAAGTATGCGATTTGAGACGCAACCCCTAACTGCTATAAGCGCATAATATGCAGTATATCTGCAGAGCCTGCCTCTCTTGAGCTAGTCTTTATAATCAGTTCCAGACCGTTGTTTGTTTTGTTGTGTTTTTTTCTTTTTCTCTCTCTCTGAATTTGGAGGCCATGCATGTACAAACGTCCAGCTCAAAGCATGCTGGGAAAATCTCATTGTCTTTCATGACTAATAAAGTGCCATTAAAGCACTGATTACTGATGTGTGCGTGCGATTAGGGTTTCTGGGTAAATAATCAGCTTCCACAGGTCCAGATAAGCTCCTGGCCTCTGGGCGAGAGAAGGAGAGAGGGAGAGAAAGAAAGACACACTCGGCATCCATCAGCGTAAGATAAACACGCCGTTATCTTTCCTAATTGTCGTCGGCCGCATCGTTATTTTTTCTAATGAGACGGAGTGAGGATGGCTGAGACATCAGCCCTCAGAACCGTGTTTATTTTAGAGCGACAACCTGGAAGTGGTCCGTCTCAGTCACCGAGACATCAGACGAGTTAGCTGAGACGCTAAATGCCGCTAACGCAGATAACACACACACACACCACCTCTCAGCACACGCACATTAAGCCACAGAATGGATTCGTCCAGGCTAAAGACACTAGCCCGGGTTTCATTCATCACCTTGCCGCTGAGTTCAAAGGCCAGCGGGGGGGAGTGGGCATGGGGGGGAGGAGGCAGGACGGATGGGGAATGTGACATCAGGCTGAATATGTAAATACGCGAGAGCGCACTAAAAGGCTGTGCTGGAAGAAGGACGGACAGAGTGTGTCAGAGGACAGAGACGCCTCATTTTTCTCATGTGCTTTAATGGCCTCCCTGATTGCACCCTCGTCTTGGCTAAACAGTGGCGATTCGTCCCAGAGGAACATGGAACCCTTCAAACTGGATTCTTCATCTCTCTCACACACACACACACACACACACTCAGAACAAAGAAATGTGTGTGCGTCTGTGTGTGTTAACACACCATGACCAGATTAGCTTTTTTTCCCCTAAACACTAATGCAGCAATTCCACTTTCTGAATTCTTACAAACCACTGTGGGTAAAGTTAACACCACTAGATCAGCCGCTAGAAAGTAAACACTTTAAACGCAAACTTGCATTATAGTAAACAGACTAGCATTATACAGGTCAGGTCCAGAAGTATTTGGACAGTGGCGCCGTTTTTGTAAATTTGCATCATAAATATCAGGGTTATATTTAATATTTCGGTGCAAATCCTTCGCAGTCAATGACCGTCTGAAATCTGGAACCCATGGATGTCAACAAATGCTGGGTTTCCTCCCTTGAGATGCTTTGCCAGGCCTTTACTGCAGCTGCCTTCAGTCGCTGCATGTTGTGAGTCTTTCTGCCTTCAGCTTTGTCTTCAGAAAGTGAAAAGCCGCTCAGTCGGGCTGAGGTCAACTGACATTTAAGAACATTCCATTTCTTTGCCTTGGGTTGCTTTAACTGCACTTTTTGGGTCAGTATCCATCTGTACTGTGAAGCGCCGTCCTATCAGTTTCGCAGTATTTGACTGAATCTGAGCAGAAAGTACAGCTCTATACAATTCCTAATTCATCCTGCTACTTCTATCAGCAGTCACATCAATAAATACCAGTGAAGCAGTTCCACTGGCCCATGCCATAACACCTCCTCCACCATGTCTGACAGATGATGTAGTATGCTTTGGCTCATGAGCCATTCTTTACTTCTCCATACTCTTCTCATCTAAGCATTCTGGTACAAGTTAATCTTGCATCAGAACTGGGCAGGATTTTGTTTTGTTTTGTTTTGTTTTTTTAGCCATGTCTAATCTGGCCTTTCTGTTCTTGAGTGTTTGTGGTTTGCATCTTGAGGTAAACCCTCTGTATTTACATTCACGAAGGCGTCTCTTGATTGTAGACTTTGACAAAGATACGCCTACCTCCTCCAGAGTGTTCTTGACTTGGCTAGATGTTGTGAAGGGGTTTTTCTTCAACAAGGAAAGAATTCTGCAATCATCCATTTTTATAGTTGTCTTCCATGGCCTTCCAGGCCTTTTGGTGTTGCTGAGCTCGGCGGTGCATTCCTTCTTTTATAAGAATCGAGCAAATTATGGATTTGGCCACTCTTAAAGTCTCTGCTGTCTCTTTGAGAGGTCTGGGGGTTTTTTTTTGCTTTGTTTTTTTTCAACTAATGACGGCCTCCTTCACTTGCATCGACGCCTCTTTGGACCCCATATTGAGAGTTCCCATGAACAGCTACCAATGCAAATTCAATGCTTGGAATCAATTCCAGACCTTTCATCTCCTTAATCTGCCATGAAATATCGAGAAAACAGGCCACACCTGGCCATGAAACTGCTCGTCAGTCAGTTGTCCAATCATTTGTGAGCCTGTGAAAATGGAGGGACACCGTAAAGAATGGCTAAACGGTTAATGCAATATTTTTGTTAAACCCCTTGAATTAAAGATGACAGTCTACACTTCAACTACATCTTGATTGCTTCTTTTTAAATCCATTGTGGTGATGCACAGAAGCAAAATTACAAAGATTGTGTCGCTGTCCAAATACTTATGGACCTGTCTGTAGTAAACAGTTTTGCCATAAACTAGCATTATTAGTAAACAGGGACTTTTTTTTTTTCTAACGTTGATGAACTTTTCACGCTCGCTTTAGCAATCTACATTCTCATCACATCAGAATACACAACAGCTCTTACGTCCGATACAACCTAAGAGTGTTTATCTACATTTGAAACGTCTTTCAACTTTCTTTTTTAGGTTTCGGGTCTAATGTTCAATGCACTCTAGTCTGCCCTTAAAGGTCGAATTCGTGTCTAGCTAGCGTACTTACAAGAATGTTAGTCGTTTTAAGGCTCTTTAAAGTTCAAGTGTTCATGTTTTATACTTGCTAGTCGTGTGTGTTCAGTGTACATTGTCTCAGACCACATGCTCTTTCAAGTTTACTTGTTAGGGGGAATCTTAGTAAGGAACTGTTCTATTAAGTAGTAGCATTTGGGACACAGCCAGAGGTTTGAATGTCAGGGAATTTCCCACTGTTCGGGAGAAACTCGGATGAGCGAGGGAATGAATTTAATCATGCTCGACATTTTGAATAATCTAGAAGACTGTACGTGTGTGTGTGTGTGTGTGTGTGTGTGTGTGTGTGTCGTCCATTTTATCTGACCTGATCACTTGCTGTTTTGGATGGAGCTTCCATGTGTGTGTGTGTGTGTGTGTTTTTTTCCCCCTCATGATCCAGCAGAGTTTCCCACCACTGTGAGGCTCCGTCCCAATCCAAGAGAATCAGTGCCGGCTCCCTGCTGCCCTTTGATCGCCAAGTCCATCATTTGTTTTGCTTGCCACCTCATCGTTATTAGGACACAGCCCATTTAGTCCTCCATTAAGCACCGGTGACACACAGCATCTTTGGCACGACTATAAACAGATTTACGGGCCGCAACACAATCAAACACTCTGCAGGTGCACACACACACACACACACACACACACACACACGCACGCACTTTTACTGACTCACACACAGGCACACACACAGAGCAGTGGGTCTTTTCCCAGCAGATTCTGGGCGGTGATACTGTCCAAACCACAGGCTGAATGGAAAATCACATCTTAGTTTTTCTTATTACACAACTTTGGCTGCATCAGAGGAAACCTAACACAACTGATGATGTCACAGCGTCCACAGATCTCCTGTACAGCTGTTACATAAAGCTGAATCCGTTCCTTCTGTCATCTAAAATTATGGGTAACACACAGCCTCTAAGAATTGTTACAAAAATGAACTACACATCAACAGCTAGTGACATCACCAACAACCTCCACAAGGCAGGGGTGAAGGTATCACAATCCATCATTCGCAGAAATGTAGAGGCCATACCACAAGATGCAAAGCACTCATGAGCAGTAAGAATCAGAAAACCAGAGTGGAATTGGCAATTAAATACAGAGAAATGTTCAATAGAAATGTTCAGCAGGAATGTTCAGCAGAAATATTCAGTAGAAATGTTCAGTAGAAATGTTCAGCAGGAACGTTCAGTAGAAATGTTCAGCAGAAATGTTCAGTAGAAATGTTCAGCAGGAACGTTCAGTAGAAATGTTCAGTAGAAATGTTCAGCAGGAACGTTCAGTAGAAATGTTCAGTAGAAATGTTCAGTAGAAATGTTCAGCAGGAACGTTCAGTAGAAATGTTCAGTAGAAATGTTCAGCAGGAACGTTCAGTAGAAATGTTCAGCAGGAACGTTCAGTAGAAATGTTCAGCAGGAACGTTCAGCAGGAACGTTCAGTAGAAATGTTCAGCAGGAACGTTCAGCAGGAACGTTCAGTAGAAATGTTCAGTAGAAATGTTCAGCAGAAATGTTCAGCAGAAATGTTCAGCAGAAATATTCAGAAGATATGTTTAGCAGGAACGTTTAGCAGGAATGTTCAGTAGAAATGTTCAGTAGAAATGTTCAGCAGGAATGTTCAGCAGAAATATTCAGAAGATATGTTCAGCAGGAACGTTCAGTAGAAATATTCAGTAGAAATATTCAGAAGAAATGTTCAGTAGAAATGGAACTGGAGATTGTTTGTTTGAGCTGAAATAAAAAAAAAAGGGATAAATACAGAGATGATCCACGAAAGTTCTGGAACCGAGATTAACCTCTATCAAAATGTGGAGAAAGAAAGGATCTGCTCATGATCCAAAACATACAAGCTCATCTGTGAAACATGGTGGAGGTAGTGTCATGGCCTGGGCTCGCATGGCTGCTTCTGGAACATTCTCACTAATCTTTATTGATGATATATCTCATGATGGTAGCAGCAGAATGACTTCAGAAGTTTACAGGAACATTTTGTCTGCCAGTTTACAGAGAAATGCATCCAAATTAATCGGGAGGAGCTTCATCATGCAGCACGACAATGATCCAGAACACACCGCCGACTCAACAAGGGACTTTATCAGGAGAAAAAAGGGGAAGGTTTTAGACTGGCAACTGAGCAGCATTTCACCTCCTGAAGAGGAGACTGAAGGGAGAAACCCCCCCCCCCCCCCCCGAAACAAACAGCAACTGAAAGAGGCTGCGATAAAAGCCTGGAAAAGCGTCACAAAAGAAGACACCAACAATCTGGCAATGTCAGTGAGTCACAGGCTCGAAATGGAAATGCAAACAAATATTAAGTGTTATTTACTTGAATTTACTTCAAGGCTTAGTTGTTCCTATACTTTTGCTCGCCTAAAAATTGGGTGGTCTGATACAAAAGATTTTATGTTGTTTAACACATCTCGATGTAGACACCAGGAAATAAAAGCTGAAATCCTAAACTCTCATCTCGTATCCATCTTTTGATCTCAAACCCAAATGTCTACGGTGCATAGCACAAGCAAACGGATCGGCCTCGCCGTTCCAATATTTTCGGATGGGACTGTAATTGCAAGTGATCGGAGCGGAGCCTGATAATGGCCTGTGTTCAAGTATGAAAACTTGCTGGATATGAATTTGAGACAGGGCCTTTAAACGGTTGACATTCTAACACAAACACTACCGAATCCTAGTTTTGAGTATTTTGGACGCAGCCGTAAATCCGCAGTGTGTTTTGCTCAGAGTGGGCAGAGTTGCACGTGCTGTAAGTGAACTTTACGTCTGCAAGGGTCGGTGCAGCTGCAGCGCACGAGCTCGGCTTCAAACGAGCCGCTCGTCAGAGACAGGACATTCCAGAGCGCTCGGCTCAACGAGCTGTGAAATCACACTGACGGAGGGAGGGAAGGGAGGGAGGGAGCGAGCGAGCGAGGAAAGGAGCCACTAGGAGGGAGTCGTGGAATTTCGGGTCCGGCTCACTCACACGCCTCTGTTTCTTCTTCTTTCTGTCCACACGGGTGTGAGGAAAAGCAGCGTGTCGGCGACGTCTGATCGGTGAAACCGTACGTTTAATGAATGCCTTTTCAATAAAAACGACTTAGAAGAAGTTTCGCTGTGGTCTCATCTGTGGTGATGATACAGAATCTACAGGAAAAAAATGCATTCGAAAGCATGACTTAAGACTTCTGATATGCTTTTATGGCTTTTCTCCAACTTGTCTCACAATATCATGATATGATTTACATGATCAACTTGAAGGCGTAACCGAATTAAAAACGTTATCGAGCAGTTAAGTTGCAACTTAATGCATGATACTCGAACACAGTTTATGTATAAACAGCTCCACTGGTCCTCAGTGTCTCAAACATAAAATGACTGTATAGAGGAAAAACATTTCGTAATTACATTGTTTCATTTCATTTACATTGTTCATCCATCAGCTCGAAAACCTGCAGAAGTTGTATGCCTAGATATGGGAACCAAGATCACTGTGGTGCGCACGCATTTCTGATTCGCAATATCTGCACTACTAACGCAATACACTTCGCAATCCGCTTTACGGTACAGGTGCATCCTAAATCGCATACTTATGCACTATTCTACGTCATTTTGTAGCATAAATAGTGTGAGTAGTGTGTTCGCACTGAAAATTCCAACAAGTAGAAGGGAATTCAAGTACACGGATGCTGCACTTATTCAACAGAAAAGAAAAAAAACGAAACAAATCGAGTGGAATGTTGGACACTTCATGCACTCAATGGTCACAGCTTTGCTGACTCTGGATGAATATATATATATATATTTATATATTTCCAAGATTGCCAATGACACTCCGGTGGACAAGACTTCGTACAAATGGTAAAAGGGAACATTGACATAAACAGTAAAATGAAAGAAATTCATGTTAACTGACTCTAAAGCTAGTGTTGTCACATTACGTGTGTTTGATGTCATTTGCCTTCGACTGGGTAATGGCTTATATTTCCGGCTAGTTAAAAAAAAAAAACCCCGAAACATTAGTATTCCATTTGAGGCGATACTACCTTTCTAAAATTCATACACTAGACGGTAGAGCACATAGTGCATCGTTGAAGTGCATAGTGTATAGTACGTCATTTGGGACACAACTTATATCTTACAACAGAAAATGTTCTGTACATCATAGATACGCTGACCACGCGTACACTTTCCCATTGTTTGCTACAGAAATCGAATTAGATTTCATTCTGATTATTCGCTTTAAAACAAGATTTCTGAGAATTTTAAACCGGCCGCCCTCCAAAAAACACCACCACCTGCCTACTTGCTTTTTCCATCTGTAACCTTGTTCCAAAACTACTCCAATTCAATTTTTTTTTTTTTTTTAAATGCAACCCTGGAGCTTCCACCAGATTTTGACCCGTATTTATTTACATATCGCCACTGGTCAATCACGATTGATGTGGGCCGGCAGTCTGGACGCTTCAGTTTCAGAGAGCAACTTTTGCAAGCAGCTGCCCCATCCTTTCCGAAGTTCCTTTCCAAAGCCTACGGGATGCTTCAGATGGACCTCATGTTCTGCTGCTTTTATACAATGGTAAATAGGAATAGTAAGGCTAACTTTTACTCTCTAAAATGGAAAAGCAGCCCATCCCGGAAGAGGCTGGCCTTCAGTAACCTATAGGAACTGGACTGTAGGGTCACTAATAACATGAAGTGATGCAATTAATTACTAGAACTTCATTTCCTTGTTCTGGTAAAATCACAGCAGAGATAAAACACTAATGAAGAAGAAGAAAAAAAAACTTTGGGGAGTGTTACCTATGACTTCAGTTTATGATGTCAAGAAACCAATCGCACACACACAAACACATATATATGAAGGATGAGGTGGTACACGGAGCAGCCTGCACAACCTGAAGGCTAAACTAGCATGTGAGCTAATGTAGCTACTGTTAAATAAGTCTTCTACACCGATCAGCTCTGACCCGTTGAGACATTGACTCCACAAGACCTCTGAAGGTGTGCTGTGGTATCTGGCACCAAGACATTAGTGGCAGAACCTGAAAGTTGTAAGTTGCAAGGTGGCTCCTCCATGGATCGGGACTTGTTCGTCCACATCCCACAGATACGCGACTGGATTGGAATCTGGGAAATTTGGAGGCCAAGTCAACACCTTGAACTCTTTGTCATGTTCCTCAAACCTCTTAGATTCTTCTTAGATTTTAATCACCCAGAAATCAAGAAAACAGTGTGAAACAGTGAACATCTGGTCTGTACACACATCAGGGTTGTGTGTGTGTGTGTGTGTTAGAGTGTCAGGCTCCCGCATGTTGAATAAGACCTTTAATGAGCATGCTTTGATTACAGCCCCCAACTGATTGGTTGATAGAGTCTCGTCAAGTCTCAGTTTATTATACATGCAAATACAGGAAGTGATTACACACCCACGCTGCACCGCCACGTGGCCGGCAGGTCAAAGCCCTGCCCACTGACCATGATAACACAAGTAAGATTTGCATTCGTACAGTGTGTATCGGAGGGTCAGACCTTTCCTCCTGTAAGTGTGTGTGTTTTATTCGGGGTTTCTTGCTCTTACATACACACACACTCACACGCGTTCCACCCACAGCTTTCCAATTCACACAATATGATCTTTATGTATGGCAGCATGTAACAGCATGTGTGTGTGTGTGTGTGTGTGTGTGTGTGTGTGAGAGAGACAGTGATGCTTCAGGGCTGAGCGGAATCCTTATGACATTTATCCAGCTTAGAATTGAACATGCAAATCTCTCTATCTGACTTTCTCACAGATCACATTCACTTAATTGCTTATAAGCCATACATTCAAGCTGGATTAGCTAGCTGGGGAGGTACTGTAATTAACAATGGCTTTCAGCTGTAGGTGACCAGGAAGGAGGGAAGGAAAGAGGGAGAAAGAAAGTAAGAATAAAGAGAGAAAGATGTGCAATAGGAAGAAAGTAAAAAAGAAAGACCAAAATATAGAAAGAAACAAAAAGATGAAAGAAAGAAAGAAAAATGTGCAATAGAAAGAAAGAAAGAAAAACGTGCAACAGGAAGAAACAAAGGAAAAAAGATTTTAAGCTGAAATTTTAATAAGTATAGAGTTTTCTCAAATGGGCTAAATTTATTTATATTAAAATATAAAATCGGGGCGATGGAAGGAAGGGTATCAAACCCCTGTCACTAGCCAATCACAGGCATCTGTGAGCTCATGTATGTGGAAGATGGCTGACGGTGCCTAGTGTGTTACGCTGCCCTGTGACGCAGCATGAGCAGCAGTTGGAAAAGATCTGGTTGGCTTCACACGTCTCAGAGGAAGCAGATTTTCGCCTTCACCCTCCTGCTTTGCTGCAGTCTTACTGAAGTGCCAGAGAGAGACACTGCACAGCCAAGTGTCCTTTTATCCGCTCTCTCTATCAGTCTCTTTTTCTCTGTAAACGAACCATACTGTTCTGCTATATGTATGTGTGTGTGTGTGTGTGTGTGTGTAATTTATGACTTCCTTAACAGTGTGTTTTTCTCTCCGTTGGGAATAATTTTTGTGACCTTAAATTCCATCAGCAGGTAAAAAAATCTGGAATTTGGATTATTTAACAGATGCTCCATGTGGCGTTAGCTTACAGTGGACAAGAGAGACACAGCAAGACAGATAGAGACACTTAAACGAGCATAAATGATCACAAACTGAGTGCCCACAAGTCACTTTACAAAGCTGAAGGATGTGTGTGTGTGTGTGTACGTGTGTGTGTGTGTATGTGTGTCTGTCTCACAGGTAAGTGATCTCAGTAACTGGACACTACACGCAGTCAGACAGCATTTTACACTCCTCTGCTTTGCACTCCATACACCACTTGACAGGAAGTGCCAATAACGTTCTCAGATTCCCAAGGCAACAAGGACGATTAGTTCAATCCTTACTTTCTACACTGGCACCATTTTATATCCATCCATTGCTGTATTAGATACCATACACACAAAAAAGAAATATGACATTATGGGGACTCAGATCACACACTGCTTTGTGGGGACATTAGTACATCATGGTTATAAACAAATAAAAAAAATTTAAGTATGGGGTGATAGTATGCAATTTAAGACACAGCTTATGACCACACCCACAACAATATTTGACCTAAATAACACATTTGCAGTCGGCTAAGTGCTATTCTTTTGACAAAACCAGCTAATAGTCATGTTTTAGACATTTGTTTATTGTTCGTTTTAGTCGACTGAAATTGAAAAACAAAAACTACAGCAATTTTCCTAAATGGCTTCAACGTAATTGTTTTAGTTCATTTATTTACTTAAATTCCCCCTATGTGCTCACTTTACGCTTCCAAACCACAATGCAATAATTTCCCTTGTTTTAATCCCCTTTTTAATGAAATGTCAGAACACTTTACGAATATCACATTGTCATTAAGGGCTTACTAAAGCGGTTGTCCTTCTCGGATATGCCTGAAGTAAATGAAAATTTGGCGGTGGCTTAAACACTCGTGCGGCTAGGACTGTGTCTCCAACGTGCAGCTGCTCCTTCACGGGGAACTGGGTACATTTAATACCATTACTCTAGTCAGGACATTTATTATACTTCTAACATATAAAATACATGAATAAAATTGAGTGGATTTGCTGGGGTATAATCAGGAATCCTAGTTCGAGCTAGCTAGCAGATAAAACATCGAATTAAAAAAAATGTTTTTAAACATAGCACAGGCTCAGCTCCATCAACAGATACAAGTATCTGTCATCGAAACATTACGCAGCAGCCCATGCTCAGTCTGCAGGGCTTAACACACACACACACACGCACTCTCTTCACACACCATTTTAAATCCACATTAACAGACTCTGGTTTATGAGCTCCCTCACACAACTTTACAACACGGCAAACAGACAGTAAACACCAGGCGACGGGATTTACCACGCGATTAAGATGGCGTTAATTAGAACTAGGGGAAAGCTGTAAAGCCGAGGAACACGGTGGATGGGGGTTAGGGAGTGGGCTCGGGGGGAAGTGAGGGATGGGAGCAGGGCTGCACAGCTGCCCCTAAACGAAAAGAACAGATCATTGGCGTGGGTGCATGCGACTCGTCTCATCTCTTTTTTTGCTTCCCTCCAGAATTCCTGCGTTTGCTCGCCGTATCAAAGGTCAGAGTGTTAACGGCCTTCTGCGCCTCTCCAAGCATTCCCTCACACACTCGCAGATATAAATCACCCCCTGCTCACCATCTATCGGTCTGTCTGCTACACCACATTGCAAACGCTTCTCCTGCTCACACTGGCCAAGGCGCACAGCGCAGTCACTGCAGATTGTCGTTACATTACGATTGCTGTTACTATCATTGTCATTTCACACCATTTCATGTATTTTGGGCAATCCTAAATATTCCACATACTTCCAAAAAAAAAAAAAACACGAAAGGATTCTAACGATGGTGTATTAGGCCAGGTTTATAATGCTGCACCTAGGCATTTTTCAACATGTGAGTGGGCCATAATGTGAACATGTCCACGAGGGAACGGAAAATACAACAACCTAAATGAAATGCTCTTATCACTGCAAAATGAATGGAGAAGTGGTTAAGTAGCGAATGTGAGAATACTGCAGGTCAGTGCTTACGTCACTGATACCGTGCTATTAGATTTTAAAGTCAAACAGACAGGGGACTGTCGTGTTTTTCTGTCAAAGGCACGTGCACGTACTGAGTACTAAAAGAGAATACATAAGTCCATACTACATACCATCTATGAAATGTTTGTTTTTTTACTTATAAACTTTTACCTATTCATTATGTTAGCTATCTCAACAGATTGCTAACGAACATGAAAGACTATTTTGTTTATATTAATGCACTCGTTCTAATAAATTACTATTTGTATAGTAACAGCTATCGTTTATAGTCACAGTAAGGAATCTGCAATTTCAGAAATCGAAATCTTTCAACGAGTTCACAAGTTGTGACACAACGTTGATGTTTCTCAATAAATTCCAATGCAAAGGGTAACTGTATAATATTAGATTATGTTGTTGTTTCTTAGTTATTTATCAGTATATCTGAGGAAAATGTTAATTATTTTGTCACTGTGTTTGTCTGTACAAATACAAATAACTTCATGGCTAGGAACTAACTAGGCAAATCTGTAGTCCCAGACCTTACCTGGCCTGTGCATGTTTGCTAAATTATTCTCATAGATTTCCCATTTTTCCTGTCATTTTGAAGATGTGAATATTTTAAAACTCTCTCTATTTGTACGACACAAGAAATGTGAGCAATAATCTCACATATGGTTGAATTTTGGACCTCAGCGACACACACACGCACAAGACAGACATTCAAAGAAATATTACACTATTGGGACTCAGATCACACACTTGCTTTGTGGGGACATTAGTAATACATGGACACACACACACAAACATGGACACCATTCTCACATATTCAAAGAAATATGACATTATGGGGACTTGGATCACACACTTTAGCTTTGTGGGGACATTAATACATCATGGACACAAACACACACTTACAAGGTTTTACACACATACACACATTTATACAGAACACACGGTCATACACACACAGTGGAGATGTAGAAATTATAAGGACACCGATCACACACTGGCTTTGTGAGGACATTAGTACACTGTTGATGCATGTTGTACTATTAAAGAGGCCTGATTTGTACAGAAAATTATCATTTACACACACAGACACACATTCATGGGAATAGGACATTATAGGGACACAAATCACACACTGGCTTTGTGGGGACATTAATACAACCTTTACACATTATCATAGAAACATGTTTTCTAAACAAAATGATCACTGTTACACACAAACACACATTCATGGAGACATTACATTATAGGGACACGAATCATATACTGGCTTTATGGGGGACTTTAGTACAACATGGATGCATTACTATAGAGATCTGATTGTATATATTTACACACACACACACAATCATGGAAATGTGGACATTATGAGGACACAGTTCACACACTGGCTTTGTGGGGACATTAGTACAACATGGACATATTACCAGACACATCATTTTCTAAACAAACTGATCACTGTTACACACAAATCCATGGAAATATGACATTAGGGGGACCCGGATCAGACTCTGGGTGTATAGGGACATTAGTGCAACATGGACAAATTCAGACTTGATTTATACAGAATTATCATTTACACACACACACACACACACACACACACCACACTCACTCCCTCACTCAGACACACACACACAAAGGGGCTGTTTGTTTTAACCACAGGAGTGTGTGACACCTCGTCTGTAATCGGTGTTAACCCCGTTTTATGATGTCTGCTTCCTGACGCATGAAATTACATTAACAGAGAGACAGAGACACAGAGAGGGAGACATTCTCAGGTTGCCAGACTCATCTCAAAAAGCAAGTGAGACACCCTGAATGCGGTTTTGTGTGTGTGGTGTGCGAACATTTTATCAAAAAGAAATCAAATTAAGTGTAAAGTGAATAAATCAGCATATGGTTTAGAGTCACTGAACAATAACACTCACTATCTTCTCACTTATGTGTGTATGAGACCGTAATTACATGCTGACAGAGTTTTGTTGTTGGTTGATTAATGCTGAAAGGCACTTCACCACTAAACACGTGTCACGTATCAAATAAAAGCGTCGTGTTTAACCCACGTCGTCGCTAGAGCAGACGCTAAAGCCTAGAGGAAACCCATGCTTGAGAAGTGTTAATTAGGCTTTCACGCTACCGAGAAATAGTAGTCAAGTAAACATGAAAGAACATGCGGTTTGGGACGTGAAAACAAATACTAGCAAAGACGTAATTCCGTGCTACATAGTGTTATTTTTGTTCTTTCTTTCTTTTTTTTCTATTATACAGTTTTCATTCTTATTTATGTATTTTCTTTTTCATTTGTTCTTACATTCTTACTTGTTATAAATTTTACATTCTCTCTTTTCAATTTTTTTATTTTGACTTCCTTTCTTGCTTCCTTCCTTTCATTCATATTTTCTTTCTTTCGTTCCATCTTTCATTCATGGTTAATTTTTATATTTGTTGTTTTTAATTATTCTAGAATTTTCTTTATTTTCCTGTTCTTTATTCTTCCTTTGATATATAGTGCATAATTTCTGCTCTTTAAAAAAAAAATGTTCTAGAATTTTCTTCATTCTCCTATTCTTTCTTTCCTTCATTCAGTATTCATTCATATTTTCTTTCGTTCGATGTTAATAATTAGTTTTTTCTTCATTTGTTCTTACATTCTTACTTGTTATACATTTTTCATTCTCACTTTGCTCTTCTTTTGCTATTTTGCCTCTCTTTCTTTGCCCAATTGTTATTTTTGTCTTCGTTATTTTTGTTCTTTCTTTCTTTTTCCTATTTTCAGTATTATTTTTGTTCTTACTTTCTTTTCATTTGCTCTTACACTCTTACTTATTATACATTTTTCATTCTCCCTGTGTTCTTTCTTTTCGCTCTTTTGCCTTTCGTTCTTTTTTCTTTCTTTCTCTTTAATTACTGTTTTCTTCCTTCCTTAAATTCATTCATATTTTCTCTCTTTCATTCCATCATTCTTTTGCTGTTAATCTTTATTTTTGTTGGTTTTTTTTATTGTTCTAGAACGTTCTTCATTCTCCTGTACCTGCTTGCTTTGCTATATAGTGCGACTGATTAGCAGTTAGTGAGACAATAAAGTGTGACGTAAGAAAGAACGTAATGAGAGTGCGGTTCGAATCGTTTTAACAAACTTAGTATGAGGTTAGTATGAGGAAAAAAGAAGGACAAAAGTTTCAGATACAGATGATGAGGTCTGAAGGTGAGGTCGCTTAACATGGTTTTCAATTAAAATTTAAATGTATCTGCTTTGACCAAATCTCCATTTCAAGGGCACTGAGTGGCAGAAGCCATTAATCAGCACACACTCAGCACTGCGAATGTGTGTGTGTGTCATTGTTTGTGTGTGTGTGCGTGAATTCACACGCACTTATAACATCACCAATCAGTGACTGTTGGCTAAACACCGACTCCTGTTAGCACTGTGGTGTTAATAAATTTAACACCTAACTGAGCAGAGCTTAACGCCTTTATCATCTCAACACCCACCCACACACACACACACACACACACACACCTGCCAGATGATAAACACAAACTTAAAAGTTAAGTGTGTTCCATAAGCGGTGTTAGGTGAAAATAATGTTAGGTGAAAATAAAAGCCTCGCCTCAGGTTTAGCCATACCATTGTACCTTGCAGGTCTGTGTGTGTGTGTGTGTGTGTGGGGTAACATAGGAGAACCTTGGATCATAAATGTTTCAAAAGAAGCCTGTTTACTTTTTAATACCCATAATTCAGCGCAAGTCTGAACACTTTGTGGAGTTGGGTCACAGTAGACGGGATGAAACCACATCAGAGCGTGACTGCTTGTTGTATAAATCTGAATTGAAAGTGTGTTGTGTGTGTGTGTGTGTGTGTGTGACATTTAATCCTCAGTCAGCACATTAATCAGCACAATGTCCCTAAACTGGCGTTCCTCACACCTCTTCACCCTTTACTGTGATGAGTCCACAACCCGAGGCCAGAGTCTGTTCACACTCTGTTCTGCGGAGTATTTCAGAGAGAGGTGTGCTGTGGACTCATTCAGTTTTCATTCAGGACACTTTTATTGTTGAAAAATACTTTTTACTTCTTTTTTCATTTGACATTTTTTTTATTCTCCCATTGCTCTTTTTTGTGCTATTTTGCCTTTCTTTCTTTTTTCCCCACTCTTTGTCTATAATCATTGTTTTCTTCCTTCCTCTTTCTTTTTCACTGTTTTTAATTGTCCTAGAAGCTTCTTCATTCACCTGTTCTTTCCTTTTTTCTTTCTTTCTTTCATTATTTATTCAGATTTTCTTTCGTTCACGCCATCATTCTTTCGTTGTTAGTTTTTTTCATTCTTATAGAATTTCCTTCATTCTTCTGTTCTTTCTTTCATTAATTATTATTCATTCATACCTTTTCATTCCATCGTTCTTAGTGCTACTTTGTATTTTTGTTCTTTTTAACTGTTAAACATTTTTCTTAATTCTCTTTCTTTCTTTTTCCTTTCTAGTTACTTTCTAACTTTATTTATCTCCCTATGATTTTTAGTACAGAAAACCAAGCTATCTTGCTAACCACTAATTGGCCAGCATGTTAGCAGGCTCAGATAGCACAAAGTGTTTCTCTTTGTGACTCATCGAAGAGATGCAGTATTTATTACCACTGTCCCAAACCACATGCTTTCTTAAGTGTTCTCGCTGAGCATGACTCGCGAGAATGAATCCCGGTGACAACTCTTCTAGCATACATTACAATAGTGTTTAGAACACAGCCCAAACTCTTCCTCGGAACTTTCTTGTGGGCTTGAATGTGTGATAACTGAATGTGAAGCTGTATTCGATATCTAACGTACAAGAGCTTTTGGTCAAGAGCTTTTCATCATTAATCATCAACACTAAACCCCCTCTAGTGTGCAATTACAATCACCCACTTACCCTCTCCACTAAAAAAAAAAAAAAAAAAAAAAAAAAAGAGAGCAAAAGATCTAAAGTGTTAAGTGCACGTTAACCCTGAATCACCCTGCACTAGCTCGGTGTCGCTAATGTTGTCCGTTATCAGGCTCTCTGAAGCTCTTCAGCTTTCATCACACTCCTCTTCATCTGCAAGTTCATGTTTACATTGTCAGTTAAGGTCTCAGTCATTCTCACTTTCTGTCTCGCTATCTGTCTCTGGAGCTCACTCATCTGCTGATGGCTCGTTCCGTCTTTCTAAGTGAAGTGGATGATGGAGGGATTAGTGAGAGAAGACTCTTTGTTTATTCACCATTCGGCAACGGAAGGTGCGATTCCGATTCATTTCTTCATACAGGAAGCGTCTCGAAGCGGTCATTACAAACAAAGGCTTCTCCACTAAGTATTAAATAAATTTCAGTTAGCGTGTTAAATACTTTTTTCCCCGTGTCATTCCATTTTATTACACGTAACTTCATTTATGTTGTGAATTCTTTATTGCGGATTTAATGCTGATGTCTGGTGAAAATTTCATGTGAATAACCTCATTGGAAATATATTTACTGAAACAAAAGTTGACGCATTCAATACTTATTTCCCCCGCTGTAACTAATAGAAGTAGTAGTGGTAGTAGTAGAAACTAATAGTAGTAGTAGTGGTGGTGGTGGTAGTGGTAGTAGTAGTAGTAGTAACTAATAGTAGTAGTAGTAGTGGTGGTGGTGGTAGTGGTAGTAGTAGTTACTAATAGTAGTAGTAGTGGTGGTGGTGGTAGTGGTAGTAGTAGTAGTAGTAACTAATAGTAGTAGTAGTAGTGGTGGTGGTGGTAGTGGCAGTAGTAGTTACTAATAGTAGTAGTAGTAGTGGTGGTGGTGGTGGTGGTAGTAGTAACTAGCAGGAGTAGTGGGAGTGGTGGTGGTGGTAGTGGTAGTGGTAGTAGTTACTAATAGTAGTAGTAGTAGTGGTGGTGGTGGTGGTGGTGGTGGTAGTAGTAACTAGCAGGAGTAGTGGGAGTGGTGGTGGTAGTAATAACTAATAGTAGTAGTAGTGGTAGCGGTGGTAGTAACTAATAGTAGTAGTAGTGGTGGTGGTGGTAGTGGTAGTAACTAATAGTAGTAGTAGTAGTAGTGGTGGTGGTAGTGGTAGTAGTAGTAACTAATAGTAGTAGTATTGGTGGTGGTGGTAGTGGTAGTAGTAGTAACTAATAGTAGTAGTATTGGTGGTGGTGGTAGTGGTAGTAGTAGTAACTAATAATAGTAGTAGTGGTGGTGGTGGTAGTGGTAGTAGTAGTAGTAGTAACTAATAGTAGTAGTAGTAGTGGTGGTGGTAGTGGTAGTAGTAACTAGTAGTAGTGGTGGTGGTGGTAGTAGTAGTAGTAACTAATAGTAGTAGTGGTGGTAGTGGTAGAAGTGGTAGTAACTAGTAGTAGTGGTGGTGGTAGTAACTAGTAGTAGTGGTGATGATGATAGTGGTAGTAGTAACTAATAGTATTAGTAGTGGTGATGATGATAGTGGTAGTAGTAACTAATAGTATTAGTAGTGGTGGTGATGATAGTGGTAGTAGTAACTAATAGTATTAGTAGTGGTGATGATGATAGTGGTAGTAGTAACTAATAGTATTAGTAGTGGCGGTGATGGTAGTGGTAGTAGTAACTAATAGTATTAGTAGTGGTGGTGATGATAGTGGTAGTAGTAACTAATAGTATTAGTAGTGGTGATGATGATAGTGGTAGTAGTAACTAATAGTATTTGTAGTGGTGATGATAGTGGTAGTAGTAACTAATAGTATTAGTAGTGGCGGTGATGGTAGTGGTAGTAGTAACTAATAGTAGTAGTAGTAGTTACTAGTAGTAGTGGTGGTGGTGGTAGTGGTGGTAGTAGTAGTAGTGGTGGTGGTAGTGGTGGTAGTAGTAGTAACTAATAGTAGTAGTAGTGGTGGTGTTGGTAGTGGTAGTAGTAGGAGTGGTGGTGGTGTGTGTGTGTGTGTGTGTGTGTGTATTAGGCTCTTTTCTGTTTTGGACAAACAGTTGTGTAAAGTTTTAGCCTGAATTTATATTTGTAACACTCAGTTTGTGGATTTTATTTTAAATAAACAAAAAAAGGCACTGAAAGTTTGCCCCACCC
>NC_071277.1:4582500-4710000 GCF_023375685.1 Ictalurus furcatus | reverse complement strand
TATAAAAAAGTGTATATTATATATTAGCAGTTTGATGTTCAGTGATGAAGTAGAAATGCTCGTGTTTGTGGAGAGTGAATGTGAGACTAACAGGAGGTTTTTTAGAATTCAGTCAATTAATTCTGTTCATATGAATGAATAACATTCAATAAGTTAATAATCTTACTTTAATCTTCAGAATCGAGTTCACGTGTTCATGTTCATTAGAGTAATGTGTGTTCTGTTGATGAGACAGTTACTGTCAAACAACTTGTTGAAATGGAGAGAATAACGTTTTTATTTGCATTTCTTTCAGAATTGTGGAATTAATTATTATACGTTTAAAAGAAGGCATAAAAGGCAGAACTATCGGTATGGGTTTATCAGTATCGGCCGATATCACTCTGAATAATCAGTTATCGGTATCGGCTGAGAGATTTACTATCGGCGCATCTCTAGTTATGAGTTCTTACATGTTTATTTTTTGAAGAGTGCCCTTGGGAAGTTAGTTCCTGTTATCACTTACGTTATAGAAACTATGAACAGTTACTTATTCCCTCAACGAAGTGAATAAGACAAAAATCTTGTTACTAAGAAACCATTTCCTTACAGAAAACGTCACCATATCAATACATACGGTATGTTTTCCTTTGTTTATTATGAGACTTAGCTTATAAGGCATGTCCATCCACACTAGTCACTCCAGTCACTGTTTTAGGCATACGCAGCTCGTTACTTTCTTAACACGCTTAGTGACTCATTGTTTTTTTTTCTGAATCGTCGATGCACTTGGTCAGCTGAGACTGCAGCATATCTGTAAAAATCCAGGAAATGTTTATCACACCGGCCTTCAATGCATGAACACGTCTAATTACACAGATAAGCTCGACTATCAGAGTGCCTGCAGCATTCATACACACACTTCTACACACTTGTTTCACTCAATCAAACCATCGTGTATACGAGCCTGATGGTTGCAGCGTGTGAGACGCCTACACCGGTCACCAGCCTTTACTTCCTTATCTGACTAAACACCAAATGTCTTCCTACACATAGTGCTCTAGATTTCTATAGATCTTTTTTTCTATAGATCTTTATTTTAACAAAAATTCGACTTCATAGAACATGGTATGTGTGGGTTCTACACTCGATATAGCGCACTTTTTAATCGTTAGTGAGAATATGAGAATATAAATAGTACAAAATAAAAACTTTACAGCTTCTACACCACTTGATGACCAACAGGTGGGATTTTAGCTCTTTTTTTTTTCTACATCCTATCAATATAGAGAGGCTCTAATGAATATAAAACAAGTGTCTGGTGTAACAGGGAACCATTTGGAATCCCTACTTCATACAAGTCAACTACCGGAAGTGTGAAATTACAGCTTCTATATCCTATCTAGGATGTTATACGTCCAATAGGAGTGTACACGTGTGATCACTTGAATCAAATATACAGAATATATTTAAAATGTCATATTTATTATTACATCTGTCCATTATGCTGGCGCATGGGAGAAGATACCCTCTCTGACAGGCACTCATGCACTACTGCTCCTGGCAAAAACAAGGCTGTGTCCTAAATTGCATTCATTTGACTTCAGTGGCTGTGAACCCTCAACCCTCATGTCCCTCCCACCCCCCACCCCCCACTGCAGAATGTGCACTTTATCAGAGAGGGAGCTTTGAAGGGCAGAACAAAAGGGCATCCCATGTTTAGATTAGGTAACGTAAGCGGCGCATTTTCTGCATGGACAAGTTAACACAAAGACACACACACACACACACGCACGCACACGCACGCACACACGCGCACGACTGACATTTCGACTGTAGTTGCTTTGAGAAATAAAAGCAGGGACAAATAAAAGGAGATGCAACCTTTGTGCCCGTCAGTCGCAGTGAAGGAGGCGTGGCCTCTGTTTGTTAGTCCCAGTGAAGGAGGTGTGGCCTCTTTGTTGTTCAGTTCCAATGAAGGAGGCGTGACTTCTGTGTTTGTCATTGCCAGTGAAGGAGATTAGGTCTCTGTGTATGACCAGCTAAACACTCAGCATAAATACAAACAATCCCAGCAAGTATCTTTGGTCATGAGCTTAAAGTCAATTACACAAAATCCTCTATGACTGTTGTCATGGTAACACTATGCACTATTGTCCGGTTGTCAGACCGATGGGAATGTGGTCCCAATCACCAGCTCCAAGCCGGTGTTGTGATCAAATGCTGAGGCTTACAGAAACCCTGGTTATGGAGGAATATAATCCCAGCAGAACCACGACAACCATCTAAACAAACACCACAATAAAACGTACTCTGACATTTTTAGGTTTTGGTTCAATTGGCTGTGACACATTCTGTTTCACTGTGTTCACATAATGCCTACTCAGTGGAGCTTGAGTTGTTTTAAATGCCATTAACTTACACGATATAAAAATGCTTTGGTTGGCTAGCGACGGACACAGAGACAAACAGAGAGAGTGATAGAACAGAATCTCATATAGTGGTGGATACACTGGGATAAGTGAATCTCATATAGTGATAGATACACTGGGATAACTGAATCTCATATAGTGATAGATACACTGGGATAACTGAATCTCATATAGTCATAGATACACTGGGATAACTGAATCTCATATAGTGATAGATACACTGGGATAACTGAATCTCATATAGTCATAGATACACTGGGATAAGTGAATCTCATATAGTCATAGATACACTAGGATAAGTGAATCTCATATAGTGATAGATACACTGGGATAACTGAATCACATATAGTGATAGATACACTGGGATAAGTGAATCTCATATAGTGATAGATACACTGGGATAACTGAATCACATATAGTGATAGATACACTGGGATAAGTGAATCTCATATAGTGATAGATACACTGGGATAACTGAATCTCATATAGTCATAGATACACTGGGATAAGTGAATCTCATATAGTCATAGATACACTGGGATGACTGAATCTCATATAGTGATAGATACACTGGGATAAGTGAATCTCATATAGTCATAGATACACTGGGATAACTGAATCTCATATAGTGATAGATACACTGGGATAACTGAATCTCATATAGTGATAGATACACTGGGATAAGTGAATCTCATATAGTGATAGATACACTGGGATAAGTGAATCTCATATAGTCATAGATACACTGGGATAAGTGAATCTCATATAGTGATAGATACACTGGGATAACTGAATCTCATATAGTGATAGATACACTGGGATAAGTGAATCTCATATAGTCATAGATACACTGGGATAAGTGAATCTCATATAGTGATAGATACACTGGGATAACTGAATCTCATATAGTGATAGATACACTGGGATAACTGAATCTTATATATAGTGATAGATACACTGGGATAACTGAATCGTATATAGTGATAGATACACTGGGATAACTGAATCTTATATATAGTGATAGATACACTGGGATAACTGAATCGTATATAGTGATAGTTACACTGGGATAAGTGAATCTGATATAGTGATAGATGCACTGGGATGAAATGATTCTCATATAGTGATAGATACACTGGGATAACTGAATCACATATAGTGATAGATACACTGGGATAAGTGAATCTCATATAGTGATAGATACACTGGGATAACTGAATCACATATAGTGATAGATACACTGGGATAAGTGAATCTCATATAGTGATAGATACACTGGGATAACTGAATCTCATATAGTCATAGATACACTGGGATAAGTGAATCTCATATAGTCATAGATACACTGGGATGACTGAATCTCATATAGTGATAGATACACTGGGATAAGTGAATCTCATATAGTCATAGATACACTGGGATAACTGAATCTCATATAGTGATAGATACACTGGGATAACTGAATCTCATATAGTGATAGATACACTGGGATAACTGAATCTCATATAGTGATAGATACACTGGGATAAGTGAATCTCATATAGTCATAGATACACTGGGATAAGTGAATCTCATATAGTGATAGATACACTGGGATAACTGAATCTCATATAGTGATAGATACACTGGGATAAGTGAATCTCATATAGTCATAGATACACTGGGATAAGTGAATCTCATATAGTGATAGATACACTGGGATAACTGAATCTCATATAGTGATAGATACACTGGGATAACTGAATCTTATATATAGTGATAGATACACTGGGATAACTGAATCGTATATAGTGATAGATGCACTGGGATGAAATGATTCTCATATAGTGATAGATACACTGGGATAACTGAATCTCATATAGTGGTGGATACACTGGGATAACTGAATCTCATATAGTGATAGATACACTGGGATAACTGAATCTCATATAGTGATAGATACACTGGGATAACTGAATCTCATATAGTGGTGGATACACTGGGATAACTGAATCTCATATAGTGATAGATACACTGGGATAACTGAATCTCATATAGTGATAGATACACTGGGATAACTGAATCTCATATAGTGATAGATCCACTGGGATAACTGAATCTCATATAGTGATAGACACACTGGGATAACTGAATCTCATATAGTGATAGATACACTGGGATAACTGAATCTCATATAGTGATAGACATACTGGGATAACTGAATCTCATATAGTGGTGGATACACTGGGATATAGTTGGGATAAATTTGCACCTTTAATATCTGTATACCATGTTGATATTTCTGTAAAGCTGCTTTGAGACAATGTCTATTGTAAAAAGCGCTATACAAATAAAATAAATAAATAATAATAAATAATAACCGAATCTTATATATAGTGATAGATACACTGGGATAACTGAATCGTATATAGTGATAGTTACACTGGGATAAGTGAATCTGATATAGTGATAGATGCACTGGGATGAAATGATTCTCATATAGTGATAGATACACTGGGATAACTGAATCTCATATAGTGGTGGATACACTGGGATAACTGAATCTCATATAGTGATAGATACACTGGGATAACTGAATCTCATATAGTGATAGATACACTGGGATAACTGAATCACATATAGTGATAGATCCACTGGGATAACTGAATCTCATATAGTGATAGACACACTGGGATAACTGAATCTCATATAGTGATAGTTACACTGGGATAAGTGAATCTGATATAGTGATAGATGCACTGGGATGAAATGATTCTCATATAGTGATAGATACACTGGGATAACTGAATCTCATATAGTGGTGGATACACTGGGATAACTGAATCTCATATAGTGATAGATACACTGGGATAACTGAATCTCATATAGTGATAGATACACTGGGATAACTGAATCTCATATAGTGATAGATCCACTGGGATAACTGAATCTCATATAGTGATAGACACACTGGGATAACTGAATCTCATATAGTGATAGATACACTGGGATAACTGAATCTCATATAGTGATAGACATACTGGGATAACTGAATCTCATATAGTGATAGATACACTGGGATAACTGAATCTCATATAGTGATAGATACACTGGGATAACTGAATCTCATATAGTGATAGATCCACTGGGATAACTGAATCTCATATAGTGATAGACACACTGGGATAACTGAATCTCATATAGTGATAGATACACTGGGATAACTGAATCTCATATAGTGATAGACATACTGGGATAACTGAATCTCATATAGTGATAGATACACTGGGATAACTGAATCTTATATAGTGATAGATCCACTGGGATAACTGAATCTCATATAGTGATCGGTACACTGGGATGAAATGAATCTGATATAGTAATCGAGTATAATTGGGCACCTGGTCATGGCTGGCCTGTATGGAGCTCCCAATGCCGTGGAACGTCATCTGAACGGGCGAGAGAGTGAGATACGTCACAAACTCATTGTCCGTCTGTCTGTCCGTATACTGCACCTGAAACACAGAATAACAGCTAGATTCAAGTGTCCGATTATAATAAGTGTGCAATTTGAATTTAAGCAAAGCGGCTCTTCTTCTACTTCTTCTTCTTCTGCTTATTATTATTATGCTAATTTTTATTATTATTATCATTGTTATTATTATTATTACTATTGTTGTTGTTATTATTATTACCATTATTAGTATTATTATTATTATTATTATAAGAACAGGGTATGTCTATTAAAATACACACCCTACAGCTAAACTTGCTGAGTGTAGATCCAGTGACTTTTTGGTTTCGTCTTAAATGTACTAAAGCGCTCTTACTTCTCTGCTCTGATAGTGTGTGTTAGTATTACCAGGGTGTGTAGGGGAAACCCAGCCCAGTTTCGACTCTTAGGGTCTTTTAAGGACACAAGAATATGTCCAACTGTACTCAACACCAGGAGGAGAGTGTGTGTGTGTGTGTGTGTGTGTGTGTGTGTGTGTATAAAGTATCCAGTCTCACCACAGGCACTTTTTGATCATTTCATGCCTGACCTAAATACACCTCAGACAGAGAAAGACAGAGAGAGAGAGAGAGAGAGATAGATAGATAGATAGACAGACAGACAGACAGACAGAAAGAAAGAAAGAGTAAACACACACTAAGTAATATCGGCCAGCAGATATTTTAGGAGTTAAAAAAGAGATCACGGGATTGAATGCTGAGGAGGCCTCAGCCATGCAAGGCGCAGTTGGAGAGCTCCCACATAAACATAAACTCAAAGTAGGCACGTCAGAAAACACAATATAGCACAAGATGGCGCCACACAGCTAGCTAATATCAGCGCTAGTAACCTATCGCAACAGCAGGTAATTTAGCCGCTTAGCAAAGCAGCAAATAAGAACACTAGCCAGCAGTGTTAAAAATCTAGAAACGCATTCAGTGTGTTTATTTACACGTACGGCTTATTAACTGCAACCATTTTGAGACGGAGTTTACAAACTTGTGTTCGGTAAACATGTTGGTTTTGTCTATAGTCTGCTACGAGCCCCTCCCTCTCCACTTAATACAGCATGATAGGACTGTTTGTTAAAAACAAAAAAACAAAAAATTGTCTTTGCTCTCTTCGTTAGTTTGGACTAGTATAGTCCAGTACCTGGTTGTTTTCACTGTACTGTGTTAGCGAGTATTTCTCAGAACGATTGAACGAAACCGTCCAGAACAGTCAACGATCTGAGACACAACCAGCTCGTCGTTTCCTTCACACCCTAGCTATAGCAGCTGGCTCTTGTCAGAAACTCAAAATCACGTCCGGCGCTGTGTTTGCTGATGAATACCCGCTGCTCGGGTCTGCGAAGGTGAGACAGGAGGAGTGTTTGATGTGGAGAACAGAGAGAGCACTGAGCCGAGTGCGACGGGTTTGATGTGGGTTTCACACACGAAAGAGGAGGAAGGACACACAAAAAAAAAAATGCGGAAAGAGAGAAAGAACAAACTGTCACTCAGGGTCCAAATATTATAAACACACATTGAGCAACAGGCTGCACCTTCACAACAGAGGGAACTGATCCGACTCACACACACTCTCATCAAATACGCACATTGTCCCATTCACACAGCGCCTGATAGTGTACACACCATCATTCAATTAATAACTGTTAGAGTATCGTTTACAGTGACCGAGAGACACTCAGATAGAGTGAGAGAAAGTGCTTAAACATAGGGAGGGTGGCAGGAAGAGAGACGGGAAAAAGGAAGCGTTTGGAAAAGATCCAAGAAGAGAGAAAAAGACAGAGAGAGAGAGACAGAGAGAGAGAGAGAGAGATTAAACATGACGGATGCTTATAGTCAAGCTTGATTTGTGCTTTGTCAGAACAGTCTGGAACAAACTTCTGAATGTCTGGAACGTTCTTGGTTTTTCCGTCAATGGGGAAACGGGTTAGTGAGTACAACTTATTAATACAAAGCAGGAGAGAAGTGTTTTGTTATTCTCTGTTCAACCCACTTTGACAGAGACGATGATATTCACGTTTATATGGAGATGACAAAATCCTATCCTCTCAACAGTGTTCAGTGTTCAGTACAGCCACACTGTCACGGAGGGACAATCAAGGAAGCTGGAAAGGATTGGGCCATTAATAGTCCACTGACATGCAGAATAGGGCTAAAATACATCCGTCCATCCATTGCTCATCCTACACAGGGTCGTGGGGGAGCCTGGAGACAATCCCAGGGAACTCAGGGCACAGGGCGGGGGACACCCTGGATCGGGTGCCAACCCATCGCAGAGCACAATCGCAAACGTTACGGACAATTTGGCAATCAACCTACAGTAAAACAGGAGAACATGCAAACTCTGCACACACACACAGGGTGGAGGCGGGATTTGAACCCCCAACCCTGGAGGTGCAAGGCAAACGTACTAACCACTAAGCCACCGTGCCCCCTCATCTATTTGATAAAACAATGATGGTCAAACATGTAGACCTGTTCATTGTTTGCTCATCAACTCATTGGTTGATGAGCCTTGATGCCATTAATATCCATCATGATACCTGTAAGAAAGCAGACTGTGATGGACTTCAAAGGCAGCAAACAAGTAGCTTGTATCTAACCACTACATGGGCTGTGCTCACAAAGAATCTTAAGGGCAAAAATCGCTAATTCGCTAAATCGCCTGCCTAATATTGTATAGGTCTTCCTTCTGTCGCCAAAACAAGGGAGCTTGGGCATTGAGGCACGAACTCCACAAGACCTCTGAAGGTGTGCTGTGGTATCTGGCACCAAGACGTTAGCAGCAGATCCTTCAAGTCCCGTAAGTTGTGAGATGGGGCCTTCATGGATCGGACTTGTTTGTCCAGCACATCCCACAGATGCTTGACCGGATTGAGATCTGGGGAATTTGGAGGCCGTGTCAAGACCTTGAACTCTTTGTCATGTTCCTCAAACCGTTCCTGAACATTTTTTGCAGTGTGTCAGGGCGCATAATCCTGCTGAAAGACGCCACTGCCATTAGGGAATACACCGTTGCTATGAAGGGGTGTACTTGGTCTGCAACAATGTTTAGATAGGTGGTACGTGTCAAAGTAACATTCGCGTGAATGCCAGGACCCAAAGTTTCCCAGCAGAACATTGCCCAGAGCATCACACTGCCTCTACCAGCCTGCCTTCGTCTCATAGTGCATCCTGGTGCCATCTCTTCCCCAAGTAAGCCACAGACACGCACTCAGTAGTCCACATGATGTAAAAGAGAACATGATTCATCAGACCAGGACACTTTCTTCTACTGCTCCACGGTTTAGTTCTGATGCTCACGTGCCCATTGTAGCCACGTTCAATGGTGGACAGGAGTCAGCATGGGCACTCTGACCGGTCTGTGGCTACACAGCCCCATACGCAGCATGCTGTGATGCACTGTGTGTTCAGACACCTTTCTATTATAGCCAGCATTAACTTTTTTTTTTAGCAATTTGTGCTACAATACCTCTTCTGTGGGATCGGACCAGTCGGGCTAGCATTTGCTCCCCACACACAAAAATAAGTTGGTTGTTCTTCCTTGGACCACTTTTGGTAGGTACTAACCACTACATACCCGGAACACCCCACAAGACCTACTGTTCTGGAGATGCTCTGACCCAGTCGTCTAGCCTTCACAAACTGGCCCTTGTCAAAGTCGCTCGGATCCTTACGCTTGCCCATTTTTCCTGCTTCCAACACATCAACTTCAAGAACTGATTGTTCACTTGCTGCCTAATATATCCCACCCCTTAACAGGTGCCATTGTAAGGAGACAGTCAAATGTTATTCACTTCACCTGTCAGTGGTTTTAATGCTACGGCTGATCGGTGTACATTTACTATCGTATGTAGTAAATTATTAATACTATATTTAAACTATATGGAAAACCATGGATAAATAAACGGTATAATTACGCCACACAAGACTATGTCAAACGAATACTTTATATAAATGCACTTTAAAATCCAAACACGTATAGACCACGCTGACAATTTGACAAAAAATATTTTTTGATGTTTGAGCTGATTGTTTTCACGAACGAAATCAGCAACAGTTCCATTTCCATTAAAACAACAATAATACATCTTTATGTCCGTGCATCGGGATTTCGTTTGTAAATTCACCGCACAGACAGCCAATCGCTGCCAATTTTTGTGAATAGGATTTAAGAACAAATTCCTAGCTAGAATCTTTAAGTGCCACTTAGAAGAGCTCTTCCTGTTCATCCTGATGCTCTACTTCTGCAACCGTGACTCACTTTCTTCTGCCATGGATGGTCCCGCATGGATTCCCCAAAACAGTTTATTCTAAAGTTATTCTAATCTCACCTCAATACTGTAGACTTGTACCGAAGAACTATCTAATATGGTCCTTTGCCCATTCACAATATACTCAAACTGGACATACTATCAACACAGAATAGATTCCTTTTGAGTCTGATTCCTCTCACGGTTCCTTCCCTATGTCATCGCAGCAAGTTTTTCCTTGCCACCCTCACCTCTGACTTGCTCATTAGGAATCTAAATCTATTTCTGGATTTCTCTGTGGCAACGTCTATTATTAAAATCACTATGCAAATAAACTTGAATTGAATAGAATTGAATATGGCCCTAGACGTCTAAAGTCTAAAGGGTGAAAGACTAAAAGCGGGCATTGTTAGCACTAAGCCACAGTGGTATAGCTGATGACGTTAGATGATGTGATGATGTAACAGTGTGTGTGTGTGTGTGTGTGTGTCGTATCATTGCAGGCCTGCTCTGATTAGAAGCGACTGTGAGTTCGCCAGTAATGAGTGTGTGCGAACAGGTGGTGTTTCTGATCACTGAGCTCCAACGCTGCGCTGCTAACGCTGAGATTAAACTCGCACAATGAGCACATTCAGGCACAGATTCGCTAGTCTGAGCGGCCAATCATCAGTCAGTGCTCGGCCATTAGCACACCGTGATACGGTTACACAGGAAGCAGGTGCACACAGATAGGCTGTCCCATTAAACCGAGTCCACTAAATAATAGGGAAGAATGAATAAATAAGTGCATGTGCACATACTCACATTTGGAGTTTCATCAGTTCGCTTTTCATCACAACGGTCATCATTTTTTGTAATGGAAATCATTCCTCATCGTTAAAAACCTTTTATCCAAATGTGTCTCATTCACCCATTCACACACACACACACTCACACACCAATGGTAGCAGAGCTGCATGCAAGGCGCTAACTTGCCATCAGGAGCAACTTGGGCTTCAGTGTCTTGCCCAAGGACACTTCGGTATGTGGAGTCACGTGGGCCGGGAATCTAACCGCCAACCCTACGATTAGTGGATGACCCGCTCTACCACCTGAGCCACAGCCACCCAATTTAGAAAGGCCAATCAGCCTACAACGCACGTCTTTGTTCTGGTTTGAAACCCCCGAAGCACAGGGAGAACATGCGAGCTCAGCGCATGCAGGGCAGAGACGAGATTCAAACCCCCGACCCCAGAGGTACGAGGCAAACGTGCTAACCACTAAGCCACCGTGCATAAACCCCGCCCCCCCCAGCTGTGTCCATTGATAACAAAATAACATTGGTGTCTATGAGCTCCAGTATCTCTGCTGCATAATTCTGCCATTTACCACCTAAAATGGTGACCAAGATCTTTACACTTGAGGACAACGCTACAGCTGACGCTAAGCTGAAAAGGCAGTCCTGATACAAAACCCCAAACCAAGCTTTATATACAGTTTGTTTTCCATACACAGAAGTGACCAATGACTGAATACAGCCATGGTTAGGATTTCGGCATAGAAAAAAAACATTTATTATCCTGAATACTTAGTCTTGGGCTACTTTAACAATGAGCAAAGACGTCAAAGACCACAGCGGCTGACTTCTGTGCTATGGTTGTGTTTATTCTATCTGTTCGTCTGTCCGTTTATTGACATGTCTGTACTGAGAGACGACATGGCAATCGCACTGGAAATATAATACCACGTGCTTGTAGGTTTTAGTACATTGTTAGAGACTGTAAAGATCTGTCGATCCCAATCCAATCCCAGACTCTCCTATATGCATACCAATTTTGTCGAATTTGTTTTTGTCTACAGGCTAGGAGAAGTATTTACAACGCCGCCACCGTTGGTATCTCGCATTGTACTGAGTAACTCACTGACTTTGCCTTCGATCGTGTTTGAACAGGTAATGAGCGATGTCTATCTCAACAAAAGACGCTCTGACGTATTCGTTAAACCCGGAGCATTCGCGTCCGACGTCATCCTCTCGGATGTCCGTCCCACCCCGCATTTATTAAAGTGGCGCATTGACGTTGTTTCATCACAGAATGTTTTTTTGTTGTTGTTATTGATGCTATATATAGTAATGGCCTTCGGTATTCGACGTGTGTACGTAAGGTGTTCGCTGTGCGGTATTTGTTCTATCGCGATCTACGCTCTATAATTAGTTTAGCAATAAAGCAAAGTCAGAGTAGAGAGCTTCCTCTGCTGCTCTGCTCTACACAGACACACACTAACTACAAAAGGCCCTTTATAATGTCCACCTGACGCTCGGCACACCGTGTTCCCACAGAGATACACTTCATTTACACACACACACCCACACCCACACACACACACACACACACACACACCCTTGTTAGTATTATGGAGGTAAAGTGAAGTAAAGTCTGTCTAGATCAAAACATCAAGTCCCGTGCATAAACATTAAAGCTGCTATACCATTATAATTGAAATTTCCTTCCAGAATTTACTGCGGGTTTTACTATGAAAATCACATTTTTACTAAATTACCATAGGATGTCTTTCTCTGCACCCACAAATCACTGACTCCGCCCACCAACCGTTAATATTCATAAGCATAAACCTGCACGTTCATTAACATTCCTATTCATTAGTCGATGAATCCCTTAAAATAAGAAAGTTGTTATAAGAAGTTGAAAAAAAAATTTCACATCATTTTTTTGGGGGTAAACTGCATTCGTAACATGTATTGTTCGCTGTGGTAATAACTGTAGTAATTAAAATGATCGAAACTCCGAAACTATTGGAACGGCAGGGCCAATTCCATTGTTTTCGCTGTACATTGAAGACATTTGAGCTCAAAAGATAAATATGAGACGACCGATCAGAATTTCAGCTTTCATTTAGACATATTTACTTTTAGATGTGTTAGACCAGTGGTTCTCAACCAGGGGGGGCGTGCCACGGAGAGATCGGAAAAGGGGCGCAAATTGTTTTCATGAAAAAAACACAGACAGGGCATCAATTTGGTACTAGGTGTATTTTATTGCTTTTCAGATAGAATGTGCATAGATGAAAAACCCCGCATTCCTTCTCCCTCTGTATTTTCTTTTTGCTGGGGAGAGGCGGAGCTTAGCCTGGCTTTTATCTAGCTGTCAGTACAGACCAGTGTTGCCAACTTAGCGACTTTTCAGACCTCTTTAGCGACTTTTTTTTTTTTTTGCAAAAAAAGCAGCTAACGAGAATTCTAGCGACTTTTTGGACAAACCTTGTCTAGTTTGGGCAAACTTTCCAAATGTCGGCAGTACTATCCTGCAAGCGCGAGGTGTTGCTTTCCCGCTGCACTGACACCTCTCTCTGCGTCTGCTCTGTTCAGTGAGGGGCTGAGAGCCAGAGATTTAATGTCATGACTAACGAGACTATCAAAAACAGAGTATAGATTAGGTATATATATATATATATATATATATATATGGGCGTGCCACATGATAGGGGAGGCTTGGGGGCTTTAGTTACAAAAGGTTGAGAATCTCTGTGTTAAACAACTTAGAACACGGTGCCTTTTGTTTGAACCTGCCCTTTTTTTAATGATCAAAAATATTGGAACACGTGCCTGATGAGTGTTTCTTGCTGCCCAGGTCTGGACTGAACCCTAGGTTTTGCCTGTGAAGACTGCACTTCTTGTTAAAAAGGATAAACCAACATGAAGACCAGAGAGCTGTCTATGGGGGAAAAGCGAGCCATTTTGAAACTGAGAAAACAGGGAAAATCAATCAGAAGCATCGCACAAGCACTGGGCATAGCCAATACAACAAATTGGAAGGTCTTGAAAAAGAAAGAAACCACTGGTTTACTCACAACCAGACATGGATCTGGTTGGCCGAGGAAAACAACAGCAGCTGATGATAAACATTGTGAGAGCTGTGAAAACCCCCCAAAAAAACAGTTATGTTATTGACAACAAGGTTTTTTTGGGATTTGGGGGGGGGGGCAGAGTGTAAAGTGGCCAAGCGCTATATTACCTCGTTCTATTGCCAGACACCTGTGCTCTTGTACTAACTATCTTGCTTTTATTTCTAGGAAGCTCTAATATTAATTTTTGTAGATATGGGTTGTTGTATGTGCCACGGTGTTTCTGTAAATCAAACGAAGTCAAACTGATTTATTGGAATAAACTCAATCAACGAATTAAGCTACACGACTATCATCACCACCTAAAACACAAGTTCCTTCTTACCCAGAATATCCACTTCTTGTAGAAAATGCCTCTTGCAGTCGACCATGTTTCCGTGCACAGCCCAGAACGATCAATTTTAACCTGTACTTTTGAATGAACTGAATCGTTTAAAGCGACTCATTATGACTGCCACTACGCGGCTCTAACTCAAACCTGCAGCTCTCGCGGTGTTTCGGGTCTTGTTTAAAAACGAAACGCTTTCTAACAAAATGAAAAGATACGATACAACGAGCACGGGTAAAAGTTTTAACGGGGTCTTATTGGTGTTTATTGGCACCTGGTGTGAAACAAACACGACTCACCAAGGATGATACACACACACACACACACACACACACACACACACACACACACACACACAGGTGGTTCAAATCATCAACCACATTTCCTTTAAATAGCAAGTGGCCACAGGCATAACTCAAATGCAATAAAATCCTAAATATTTGAAGGAAGTACATTCCGGATACATTTTCAATAAGATCTGACAGATAACATGTAAAATGTTGTGTGTGTATGTATATATACACATATACATACACACACATATATATGTGTGTGTACACATATATATATACACATACATATACACACACACACACACATATATATACACACACACATATATATATATATATATATATATATATATATCTATATATATATCTATATATATATATATCTATATATATCTATATATATATATATATATATATACACACACACACACACACATATATATATATATATATATATATGATTAAAACCTATTATTTTTATCATACCTACATTTTTTCAGATTCTCTTGTCATGCTATACCGCCTCATCACTATAATGTATTCAGCACTAAAAAGGTATTCACCGCTTCAGCACTAAAAAGGCGTCATTACTAACTACATTAAGACTGGAAACTGAATGAACATATGGTTTGGTTCATGAAAGTAAAGTCTGCTGGAAATAATGAACTTGAGCGAATGGAGAAAGAGAGAAAGTATGAAAGCATGTGTTATAAATTACAACACTCACTCCATTATTTCTGCCCTATTTCCACCAGATACAGGCAGAGCCAAGGGGGAAATAATAGCACACATGAATAGACACATACTGTACACACACACACACACACACACGGAGAGACAGAAGGAGGAGAGACAGAGAGAGAGAGAGAAGCTGAAAGCACAAACCAATGCAAAAAAAAAAAAAATAAAAGTCCTGTTAATAATTTTGTCCGGTCAATTCAATGTACTTCCTGTACTGATATTTAATTTATCGGTTTGTTTGAATGTTTCTGTGAAACGAGTTTGTCACTTCGTTGACACATGCGCATGTTTTACGCCCTGCATACGTTTCCATACTAACACGTTTGTCCCTAAATGTCCACTCTGGCGTGAAGGTAATAAAGGTTCACGTCTATGATGCCATCCAAATCAGATGACGTGGAAGTGGTGCAGGAGTCGAACACCGAGCTGAGGTTAGCTGAATTCTTGACCAACTCGATCGATTAAATAAGATTCTACATAATCAAAATGTGATACCAGACAGACAAATAAATGTGCTTATATTTAACAACGGAAATCGTATAATGGGGACGTTTTTCTGTAAAGTGACGTTTATTTAAACTGTTTTGAAGGAGTCTCCAGTGTCAGAGATTGTTACAGTTGTACGCTTTTCCACCACGAAGGTATTCGGGACAGAAACACTGCACTTCCCACGTTCATGATAAAATCATTCCGGACAGGATTTCGCAGAGTTTTTGTCATGATTGTCGTAGACAGCAAAAATGTGAGATTTTGTGGCGGCTTTTTTCAAAATTTGCGAAGCGTTTTTTTTTTGTGTGTGTGGAAAACTACTCGGATGAGTGAAATCGCAATCGCAGGAAACTGTTTTGTGCGGTCTTTCACGGCGACGTTTGTCGGTAAACGAGACCTCTTAGCCGTACTCGTGTTCGACGCACGTGAAACGGAGAGGATGAATTTGGATGAATGAGCGTCGTGATGACGTCACGGCCCGGGTCTGCGGAAAATTTTGCGGAAATTCTGAAAAATCGCAAGTTCCTCCGAATGTTGCGTTTTGGGTTCGCTCGATTTTGCGTTCATTTCCGCGATAGCAAAATCGTGAAATCCCGCAGGGACTGTAAAACGACAAACTGTGTTCGTTCCTTTGCCTTTTAACTTCAAGAAAGAGAGAAAAAGCGAGGGGAGGGAACGAGGGGAAATAACATTAAGTGTAATGGTATTGTAAAAAGGTAACGAACTGGTAAATTGCTGTCAACAAGTCACATGACACCGGGGAGGGAAAATGGCTAATTGGGCCCAATTTGGACATTTTCACTTAGGGGTGTACTCACTTTTGTTGCCAGCGGTTTAGACATTAATGGCTGTGTGTTGAGTTATTTTGAGGGGACAGCAAATTTACACTGTTCCACAAGCTGTACAATCACTACTTTACATTGTAGCAAAGTGTCCTTTCTTCAGTGTTGTCACATGAAAAGATATAATCAAATATTTACAAAAATGTGAGGGGTGTACTCACTTTTGTGGGATACTGTATGAGAGGACTACAATACCTTCGGACATGCTGTTATAGGAAAAGAATCCACTTCGAGGTGATAATGTATCACACCATCATTTCATGGATTGTTTTCCTATAACAACACGCACCATCGTGTTTTATTTCTTACATATATAAATAACGAATCGTTCTTTACGTGCGACTCTTAAGGGCCAAATGAACGAATGAACGAATTAATAATAAACTTCTATCATTAATCGATAACATCGAGTTCTTCTACAGACGTGGGCTTTAGTGTACGGTGTTTCCGTGCACCACGAAACAGTGAATCAAATACAGTGGTGCTGATTCGGTTCATTCGAACCGAACGAAGTGACTCATTAAGGCTTTCACTAGCTTTAACTCAAACCTGCTGCTCTCAAAGTGTTTATTTATGTCTCAACTTTCAGGCCCAATTGAAAAAAAAAACAAACCCGAAACGCTTCCACAAAGGCAAATCGGGCACGTTCAGATCGAATGTTGTTACTGGGTGTTATCAGAAACACCTGGTGTTAAACAAACCCGCTTCACTAAGGGTGACACACACACACAAGTGTTTCTAGTCATCGAGCAGATTTCCTTTAAATAGCATGTAGCCAAAGGGAAATACCCAAACCACAACCAACCACACACACACACACACATAGTGATGAGGTCAGTACAGGTGGTTATCCTTTGTCAGGAAGTGAAAGATAGATTTTGTTTCTTTCCCATTAGTTAGAGAAATAATCTGCATATGTGACAGCTTACTATGATGTTAATAAACACCAGAGACAACTAGATTTGCATTTGGAAAAGGAAGAAGGTAAGGAAGGAGAGAAAGAAAAATAAGAATTTTATATTTATATATATATATATATGAAAGGAGACAAAACGACGAAGAAAGAAAAAGAGAAAGTAAGATAAAGTAATGAGTGATAGAGAGAAAGGAGGAGGGCTTACAGTCTGCACCTGCACCGTGTGTGTGTGTGTGTCCCAAACCGCATACAAAACTGTTTAGACGCAAGGTCTAAACTATGAGTGAGTGGCTACGTCCCAAACCTATGTGAGCCATTATGCCCCAATCCACACACTATACATACACAATACTACCAGGTGTCCCAAAAGTCTCAGTATAAAGGGGAAACGAACACGTTTTTTTAAACAAAATGTCTTCCAAATTTGTTCAATACTATATATATATATATGAGAAAATATACTTAATTTTTTCAGATAGCCTTTAAGAATGTCTTTGCCAAATGATGAACGTATTGAAATCATTCTCACGGCTGGATCAGGAAGCTGTCATAAGGTTGCACTGGACTTTAACAGGAAACACGGCCAGCACATCACACAAGACACTGCTGCCAAACTTATTAACAAATTCAAAAAGACTGGAAGTGTTGAGGACCGACCGAGACGTTAACGTCCATGAACATAGACTGACGAAGGCACGGCTGACGTGGCTTTGGCGAATAGTCCCCTGTGTATGGAGACTTTTGGGACACCATGTATAATAGTAAGTAGTATTATACACTACTTGGTGTGCCAGACAGACCTATGTGATTGGTTCCATCCTCATATAGATGTGACATCTACATGACAGGTTAAGTCCCATTTAATACCATGCTGCATAACATCTCGTAATAGTACTCCAGAGTTGTGACCGCAACATCCAAACTTACGTTGAAATAGTGTGCTGCTTATGGGACTGTAACTCCGTCACTGGTTATGTCTCAAACCATAAAACATCACGACAAAGAGTTTGTGTTACTAGACATATGCGACTATACGTAACATCCTATCTACGTGATCTGCTACATCCTGAATGATTATACTAAACATCCTGTCTAAAAACTAGGATTGGATTGGCTGCATACGTCACTGGATATTTCCCAAACTGTCCTTGTACTCTATGGTACTAGGGTACAGTACGGCACATCTACGTGGCTAGTTCTCCATACCTGGAAGCCCTGAATGTGAGCGAGGTACTCGAGCTGCTGCGATGGCTGAACGGAGCTGCAGGGGATTGTGGGAGATGTTTTTGGCGTTTTGCTCAGCAGCTCCCGCGCGATGGCGGCTGTCTTTGAGGCGCTGTTGTTGTAAAACGGTGCCTGGCTCACTTCTTTAGGGTTCATATAGGTCACCGAGGTCACAGGGGCCATTGGGGTGACGGAGGGGACAGTGCCAGCTTTATTCCTGCTGGCCTCCATCTCCTGATACACATCCGGAGAGAGGTGGAGGATTCCTTTCTGCGCTGCAGGAACGAGGAAACAGAACAGGCACCGAAATCAATAAATACACTGTACATGGATACAGTCCCGGAAGTCATTCGGGTTGGTTTATCTTATTGTCATGGTGCGCTGACTAATTAAAAAAACCCACTGAGCACGTTTGTCAAGAATTTGCACGTCCTAAAAACACTTTACGCCCATGTCCCATGATTTGTAACTAAGAACTGCTGCTGCGGCAATCATAAAGACTCATCACGCCGTAGAACTCTTATTCACAGTATACTCACACTGTACATCCTTTCAACAAACTTATTACCCGTCTGTGTGGTTTAGTGGTTAGGAAGTTTGCCTCACACCTCCTGGGCTGGGAGTTCAAATGTGTGTGTGGGTGTGGAGTTTGCATGTTCTCCCCGTGCTTCGTGGTTTCCTCCGGGTACACCGGTTTCCTCCTCCAGTCCAAAGACATGCGCTGTAGACTGATTGGCATTTCCAAATCAGCCATAGTGTGTGAATGTGTGTGTGATCGTGCCCCGCCCTGTCCAGGGTGTCCCTCGCTTTGTGCCCCGAGTTCCCTGGGATAAGCGGTATGGAAAATGGATGGATGGATAGTATAATTTGCCTTTACAGTATAGAAGAGTAATGGTTTATAATCCCACTCTCCACTCATTCAGAAGCACATGAGGTTTCTACATCAGTCTGTATGGTTCCTCTCAAGGTTTCTTCCTCATGTTGTCTCAGGGAGTTTTTCCTTGCCATTGCCGCCTTCTGCTTACCAATTAGAGGTCTGAAGCCGAGTCTGGATTTCTGTAACGCTTCGGGGTGAAAATTTGCACCGTTCAAGTGCTACACAAATCAATTCAAATGAACAGAGTTCATCTCACTGCCATCAACATGGGCTGAGCTTTGTATTTTTTGGAGTGTTTTTTTTTTTTTCTTTCAAAATCGGGGGTCAAGTTAGATCGGTGCAAGGCAGCTGGCATTTCTGAACATCCAGGCGTCTCCAGATCATGTGGACGTTTCCCAAATGTTGGACGTGATTCGCCAAAATTCGCACTAGTTACTGTGCCGCTGTGGGACGAGGTGCGTTAAAGACGCTATTAAATCACGGGGGTGAATGCTGTGGGCTGCCAGTGATGCATTTCTGTAAGTCATTAAATATAAAAAATAAATAAAATGAGCTTGGCGTCCCACTTTTTTAAAATAATAACCAGTGATGAATTTTAGTTGCTCTTATGAAACATAAGACAATAACACGCACTCAACAACAATATTAACGATGAAGTGTGAGCCAGGATGACCTCATCAGTGACATTAAAAAAGCACTTAAAGTCTCAATAAAGTCGATAAATTACCCACGTTTTACCCCCGACGTCTTAAATCAGAGTCTAAAATAAAACCTAAGCAACAGATTTTTTTTCTCTTCACTAACTTTATTTGATAGTTCTGTACCATTCATGATATAAAACACGTTATGTTATATCCTAAGGAATCTCCGATTAGCTATGTTGTATGCTACATGTTGTGGAAATGCACTTCATTCCTTCCTAATTCAGTGTCCTTATACGAGACATAGAAAGCTAAATTGCAGATAAACATCTACTGTAAAGTTTATGCACTAAATAGTCTGGGAAAAGTGGCTCCCTAATCGGACGCTTTTTGCGTTTGGTGGTCACAGTCTGCTCCACGTAGCAAAAGGGGAGGAGCCATCAGAGTCTGTTGTGGTTCCAAATAGCACATACACCAAAGCGAGAACCCAAATAAGAAGCTAAACATTGACTTTTCAGGGCTTCAGGGTTTAAAACTGGATGATGGATATAATTCTGTGAAGGCGGTCGTGATTAATGACATGAGCTATCACTCCATGTCCATTTGGTGCAAAATAGGGCTGCATAGATACCGTTCTCCAAAAAAAAAAAAAATGCGCCGATACCAACACGAGGTACCATGTGATACTTTGTGATGTAAGCCAAGTGTACGTCGTCGTGCTAATGAACGGACGACGTGAAACGCCTTGATGTAGTTTATGGTGCTTGAAAGTTTGTGAACCCTTTAGAATTGTCTATATTTCTGCATAAATGTGATCTAAAACATTACATTACATTTATTCATTTAGCGGACGCTTGTATCCAAAGCGACTTACAAATGAGAAAACACAAGCAAAGCGATATATCAAGCAGAGAACAATACAAGAAGTGCTACCATACAAGATCCGTTAATTGAACAAGCAAAGTGTGCAGAGTAGAGGTGTAAGTGCCAGAGTAATATATATATATATATATTTTTTTCATCATCAGATTTTCACATCAGAAGTCCTAAAAGTAGATAAAAAGAACCCAATTAAACAAATGAGACAAAAATATTACTTGGTCATTTATTTACTGAGGAAAATGATCCAATATTATATATCTGTAAGTGGCAAAAGTATGTGAACCTTTGCTTTCAGTATCTGGTGTGACCCCTTTGTGCAGCATTAACTGCAACTAAACGTTTGCGGTAACTGCTGATCAGTCCTGCACATCGGCTTGGAGGAATTTTATCCCGTTCCACATTACAGAACAGCTTCAATTCTGGGATGTTGGTGGGTTTCCTCACATGAACTGCTCGCTTCAGGTTCTTCCACAACATTTCTATTGGATTAAGGTCAGGACATGACTTGGCCATTCCTAAACATTAACGTTATACTTCTTTAACCGTTCTTTGGTAGAATGACTTGTGTGCTAAGGGATGTTGTATTGCTGCATGACCCACACACACGTTTGCATGGTCTCCCCGTGCTGCGGGGGTTTCCTCCAGGTACTCCAGTTTCCTCCCCCAGTCCAAATACATGCATCGTAGGCTGATTGGCATTCCCAAACTGTCCGTAGTGTGTGAATGTGTGTGCTCCTTGGGATAGGCTCCAGGCTCCCCCAGCAACCCTGTGCAGGATAAGCGGTTTGGAAAATGGACGGATGGATGGACCGGACCGTCTTCCTACAATACCAGTAACCTGATAAAAACATCTTAAACATAAACCTCAGCGTGAGGAGTTCATTGCTAGCAGGAAAAAAAACTATTACAATCCAAGCCCGTTGAGTGAAAATTACAGCTCTTACTAAAAACAAACACATACTTTTTATTCAGAGCTTTTCAGACGTAACTCACGAGCGTTGTAAAGAATGAGAACCATAAAGTATGGAATTTTTAATCAAAAATTTGCTAAAAATTTTACTAGTTTGTTATATGCACAGTTACTTACAAAATCTGGAAAACAAGGTGTAGAATGAGCATCAGTCAGTGCCTTATCCCCGCTGAGACGGTCTTTACACAGATTGTGAGTGAATTACAAAGACAAAAGAAAAAAATAAACACCCGTGGACTTTACTGAGTTTTTGAAGAGGAGTGAGGTGTAAATATGTTGTAAATTGATACGAATATAATTGTAAATATGTTGTAAATTGATACGAATATAAATGTAAATATGTTGTAAATTGATACGAATATAAACGTAAATATGTTGTAAATTGATACGAATATAACGTAAATATGTTGTAAATTGATACGAATATAAACGTAACTATGTTGTAAATTGATACGAATACAAACGTAACTATGTTGTAAATTGATACGAATATAAACGTAACTATGTTGTAAACTGATACGAATATAAACGTAAATATGTTGTAAACTGATACGAATATAAACGTAAATATGTTGTAAATTGATACGAATATAAACGTAAATATGTTGTAAATTGATACGAATATAAACGTAACTATGTTGTAAATTGATACGAATATAAACGTAAATATGTTGTAAATTGATACGAATATAAACGTAAATATGTTGTAAATTGATACGAATATAAACGTAAATATGTTGTAAATTGATACGAATATAAACGTAAATATGTTGTAAATTGATACGAATATAAACGTAACTATGTTGTAAATTGATACGAATATAAACGTAAATATGTTGTAAATTGATACGAATATAAACGTAAATATGTTGTAAACTGATACGAATATAAACGTAACTATGTTGTAAATTGATACGAATATAAACGTAAATATGTTGTAAATTGATACGAATATAAACGTAAATATGTTGTAAATTGATACGAATATAAACGTAAATATGTTGTAAATTGATACGAATATAAACGTAAATATGTTGTAAATTGATACGAATATAAACGTAAATATGTTGTAAATTGATACGAATATAAACGTAAATATGTTGTAAATTGATACGAATATAAACGTAACTATGTTGTAAATTGATACGAATATAAACGTAAATATGTTGTAAACTGATACGAATATAAACGTAAATATGTTGTAAACTGATACGAATATAAACGTAAATATGTTGTAAATTGATACGAATATAAACGTAACTATGTTGTAAATTGATACGAATATAAACGTAAATATGTTGTAAATTGATACGAATATAAATGTAACTATGTTGTAAATGAATGTGAATGCACGTATGTGACTGAATCGCATCAAACTGCTGTGATATGCGTATTTACAAAAGTGGACCACCAATGTAAATGTGAATAATGTACCACAATGTTATGATGTAAATGTAAATAAGTCTTTGTAATGAGTTGTGAAATCTTTCAATAACGCTTTATTTAAAAACTGTAAACAATGAGCCTAGAGCGTGCTCGGGGCGTGAACGTGCACATGTACGCTTTCCATGCGCGCTATGTAAACAAAGTTCAATAAAATGCTCTGCGACACCCCTGATTGCTTACTCATTTGCGTATCAGCATCTGGACCAAAAATAAATGGACGTGTACGTGTACTCAGTCTTAAAACAAAGTTTTGACTCAAGACGCAGGTATATCCAGGTACTAGATGATCAAACACATAAATCTAGTGCACGATTGGCGCGGAACCTGTTCTCTCGTTCCCCGTCTCTCTGTGAGCGTAAACAGAGATGCTGGATGAAGTGTAAGGACTGTGTATAAAGGCAATGTCGAACCCTGATGTCTTTTATAAACCGGATTAGTCTCGGATAGTACATCACACCGCACTGTTTGGACGTTTTAAGTCCTTCTGACTTTAACGATGTGTGTCTCGTATCTGAGCATTAAACGCTCCTGGAGTTATAAACCCGAGAAGACAGAATGCACGCAAATCACATTCTGAGGGTTAACTAGTGGAAAAGAAACACACACACACACACGCACGTCTGCTCTGGATCATATCAGAGCTAAGGAACTGTAAATTACAGTCATTACTGTGACAGTGAAAGCCCTGTGGAAGGGAAAGTTTACAGAGCGAGTGCACACTGATAGTGTCCTACAGCAGCACTGAGATAAGGGCGAGCCAGAAAAACGTCTCCGCTCCGGCACAAAAATGCACTCCGACCCAACGAGGGCCCGCGAACAGAGACAAGGGCTCCGTCCCAAACCGCACACAGCCATACTGAGGCCTAGGTTAAATTAGCATGCAGTTTGGGACACAGCCATCGTTTTTTCTTCTCCCCACTTTGGGTTATATAATGGAGACAAATTCTCCATCCTAAAAGGTGTTCTAATAAATGACATGGCAATTTCGCATACAACTGGACGGCGGTCCAGAAATATTGGCACCCGCTTTACAACAATAAGCCAGTTGTTTGCGTACACTTTTTTTTGGTTGTTTTTTTTGCTGAGTGAAGATTCTAAATCGTTCTGCGTAATCGGTTTTGCCTGTTCTGTTGAAGGGTGCCAATAATTCTGCACCAGGTGACTGTGATAAATATCCAGCATGGTTTGCACTACTGCGATAAAGTCTATCGCGTTTGAAAGCTTGCCAAAGAACAGCTGTCTTCTAAGGGTCCTTAATTTAAACGAATGCGACGGACTCTCGGAGAACGCCATCCCATAATTCTGTTCCCTGGATGATGGCGGACATTGAGGTGTGAAAAGGAGGACGGGATGGACGTTCGATAGAAGAGGTTTCGCTGTCTATCTCGTAGCAAAACTGTTAAGGGCCCTGTCCTAAACTGCACTCTAGTGTACTAAGTAGTGTGGCTAAAAAGCAAAATAGTACACAACCTCGGTCACTAAAAGTGTCTCTCTGAAACCTGATCCTGAAAGGTTTTACGTGTTGGAAATTGTGAAACCCCTTCTGACAGCCGTAGTCTGTGTTAGACAGTGTGTGTGTGTGTGTGTGTGTGTGTGTGTGTGTGTGTGTGTAATCCTGAGTGACAGAAAAACAAGAGCCGCCCTCTGAGTGTTTGTGAATAGGGATAGTCTGCAGGCCATGCCCTCCAGTCAGATAGATTGAACACGCAGCATCACACACACACACACACACACACACACACACACACACACACACAGACAGACAGAAAAACACTTACTGTTAGTGCTGGCTTCGGGGAAAGTGGCTCTTTGTCCATTCCAGCTTTTGTTGTCCATATGTGGCTGATGAGCGAGGGGATGACCGACACACACACACACACACACACACACACACAAGAAGTATGAGTGAGACAGGAAAAGCACTTTTCAAGCATGTCACACAGGTTAATCTTCACTAGAATGGGAGGAAGGGAATTGAGACGTCACAGCTAAATCCTTCAGAGTTGAGTATAATGGGGTGACGCACACACACACACACACGCGCACACACACGCACACACACTTACTTGGTAGGGCCATCTGTTCTGAAGGTAAGGGACAAAAGTTCTAGACTCCACAGTGACAAGTTTGAAACTTAACTATGATTCTAGACCAGGTTCTACACTCCTCACTATGAACGCAGACTCCGGGTGCGTCTCAATCAGCTCCCTGCTTCAGCAGTCAGGGCACTCATCGGGGAGTCGGCCATTTTAAGGGCGGTCTCAATCACATAATCCTTCCAGTGCTCTGGAAGGTTTGCTCTCTAAAAAATCCCACAATGCACCGCAAAAACCAGGGAGCATCGATGCTCACCATGTTCCCTTACTGGAAGTGACGTCATGTTTTCTGAGGCTTGGAAAAAAAATGGCGGACAAACTCTCAGCCAACTCAGTCTCCGAATGTAAACACCTTGTTATCGTTGTTCTAGCTCTCAAACAGAGATTACATACGTTAGAGATTTCTAACTTTATTTGACGTTATGTATACGGGTTGAGTCTTTTAAATGTTTAAGGATTTTTAAAAATCCACTAGCTAGTCTACGATCCTGCTTGACGTAACCATGAGAGAAACGCGTGTGATTAAGCCAACAAATTTATAAGACATGTAATGTGTGAAAGATGTCAGTCCTGCCTGTTGTTGATAAATGCCATTGGTGACGTTTTACAAAGCGAGTACGTACGTAGTCATGTCCCCGGAAATTGCGTCATCAGTGAGTTAGGGTTCTTACCAGCGCCCCAACTCATGTGCACCATATGCTGATTCACCACCTAGGGAGCTAGGGAGCTGATTGAGACGCACCCTAGGGTTAATGTGTTATTGACTTCCTAACTGCGATTCTGGACCCCTCAATGTGAAGGTTCTAGAATTCCCAGTGCAATGATCCTACTGGTCTGGGTGTCTGACTATCCATCCATCTACTCATTCATCCGTGTGTCTGTCTATCCATCGATACTCTATGAATCCATCCATCCATCCGTCTGTCTGTCTGTCTTCCCATCCATCCACATCTCAACTCATCTATCAATCAATCCATTTACGTGTCCATCCATCCATCTTTCTGTCCATCCATCCATCAATCCATCTGTCCATCCACCCATCCATATGTCTGTCTGTCTGTCCAGCTATCTGTGTCCATCTATTCATCCATCTGTCTGCCTGTGTCTGTCTGTCTTCCCATCCATCCACATCTCTACTCATCTATCCATCCACCCATCTGTCTTTCTGCCCATCCACCCATCCATCCAGCCATGTCTGTCTGTCCATCCAGCCATCCATCCATCCATCCATGTCTGTCTGTCCATCCATCCATCTGCGTCCATTCATCAATCTATCCATCCATCCACATCTCTACTCATCCATCTATGCATCCATTTAAATGTCCATCCATCCATGTCTGTCTGTCCATCTATCTGTGTCCAGCTATTCTTCCATCCATCTGCCTGTGTCTGTCTGTCTTCCCATCCATCCACATCTCTACTCATCTATCCATCCACTTACATGTCCATCAATCCATCTGTCTTTCTGTCCATCCACCCATCCATCCAGTCATGTCTGTCTGTCCACCCATCCACTGAGTCATGTCTGTCTGTCCATCCATCCATCCATGTCTGTCCATCCATCCATCCATCCGCGTCCATTCATCAATCTATCCATCCATCTATAAACCCATCCATCCACCTGTCTTCCCATCCATCCACATCTCTACTCATCCATCTATGCATCCATTTAAATGTCCATCCATCCATCCATGTCTGTCTGTCCATCTATCTGTGTCCAGCTATTCTTCCATCCATCTGCCTGTGTCTGTCTGTCCACCCATCCATCACTCCATCCATGTCTCTATGTACTGAACGCATTTCTACACTCCAGTGTGTTCAGCGTCCAGACTCTTCAGCATGAAAAGTTCTACACTCATCATTGTGAAGGACGCTACAATTCCCAGTGCGCATGCTTTACTCGCCTCACCATAACTGCACTCGTTAGCATGTTCTAGCCTCCTCAGTATAGCTCTGGACTCCTAGGTGCAAGGGTTCTAGACTCCACTGTTGATGTACTAGACTCCTCCATGTCAAGGTTCTGGACTCCTTAACTGCCGACTGTAGTGCAGGTTCTAGACTTGTGCAGCTTGGGTGAAAATGTGATGTCATAGCGAGGGCGTGTTTTAGTCTCTTCTTGGGCTACGTCCCAAACAGCACACTGCCATACTAAATAGTGTGCTAAAATAGTGCGCTGTCTGAAGTAGGTGCTCAGCAGCCGTCACAAAGGTAACCAACGACTGCAGCTGCGTCCCAAACCGCACCAAATTCTGTACTCAAGTGTACGTCAAAATCTGACAAACAGGCCTGTGGTGACAGTCTTCTGACATACTATCACATCTGGTAGTATTCTTGTTTGGGATGTATCCTGTGAAATAGAGAGTGTATTCCAATCTCTCCACTTCTCTCTCCCTCTCTCTGTGTGTGTGTGTGTGTGTGTGTGTGGCTCTCTTTGGTTATGTCATCTTGTTGCTGATCTTCAGAACGGAACAGGAGTTGACGGAAACACGCAGCCATTAACATCTGGATGGAAGCGTTGTGTGTGTGTGCGTGTGTGTGTGTGTGTGTGTGTGTGTGTGTGTGTGTGTGTACTGACCTTCTCCTGTGTGTTCTGAATAGGCGTGGAGGCTTTGTATCCCAGATGGAGCAGCATCGCCTCTGCAGCTGCACGTTTAGCCACTTTTTTATTTGACCCTGTTCCTGAGGTCACTTCATCAGCCACCTTCACCTGTTCTCATACACACACATACACACACACACCAGCAAATTATTAAATAAGGAGCCTAAAGCGTCGAACCAGATGCAAGAACGAATCATGATCACTGTTTTCTTAACGCTAATTAAGTAAGTAAGTAAGTAAATAAATAAATAAATAAATAAATAAATATTTAAAAATACACCCTATGTTCTGAATGTATTTTATGAAGAATTGGACTCATAAAGCGCTATGAACTTTGTTGCTGAATCAGTTTTCCTGCACTTGGCTCCACAGTATCTGTGACAGTGTATCTCCTCTAACGCATACAGATACAAGCCGACAGCCTCGGTCAATGTTCACATCAAACATCAGAATGAAGAAAAAAGTGTGATCGCTGTGACTTTAACCCTGGCATGGTTGTTGGTACCAGACGGGCTGGTTTCTAGAGTTTAAACCCTAGAAACATCAGCTTAAACGCTGAGTAAACTCTAGAGACATCAGTTTAAACTCTGAAAAACTCTAGAAACATCAGTTTAAACTCCGAATAAACTCTAGAGACATCAGTTTAAACTCTGAATAAACTCTAGAGACATCGGTTTAAACTCTGAATAAACTCTAGAGACATCAGTTTAAACTCTGAATAAACTCTAGAGACATCAGTTTGAACTCTAGACACATCAGTTTAAACTCTGAATAAACTCTAGAGACATCAGTTTAAACTCTGAATAAACTCTAGAGACATCAGTTTAAACTCTAGACACATCAGTTTAAACTCTGAAAAACTCTAGAAACATCAGTTTAAACTCCGAATAAACTCTAGAGACATCAGTTTAAACTCTGAATAAACTCTAGACACATCAGTTTGAACTCTAGACACATCAGTTTAAACTCTGAATAAACTCTAGACACATCAGTTTAAACTCTAGACACATCAGTTTAAACTCTGAATAAACTCTAGAGACATCAGTTTAAACTCTGAATAAACTCTAGACACATCAGTTTGAACTCTAGACACATCAGTTTAAACTCTAGACACATCAGTTTAAACTCTAGACACATCAGTTTAAACTCTGAATAAACTCTAGAGACATCAGTTTAAACTCTGAATAAACTCTAGACACATCAGTTTGAACTCTAGACACATCAGTTTAAACTCTGAATAAACTCTAGACACATCAGTTTAAACTCTAGACACATCAGTTTAAACTCTGAATAAACTCTAGAGACATCAGTTTAAACTCTGAATAAACTCTAGACACATCGGTTTAAACTCTGAATAAACTCTAGAGACATCAGTTTAAACTCTAGACACATCAGTTTAAACTCTGAATAAACTCTAGACACATCGGTTTAAACTCTGAATAAACTCTAGAGACATCAGTTTAAACTCTAGACACATCAGTTTAAACTCTGAATAAACTCTAGAGACATCAGTTTAAACTCTGAATAAACTCTAGACACATCGGTTTAAACTCTGAATAAACTCTAGACACATCAGTTTAAACTCTAGACACATCAGTTTAAACTCTGAATAAACTCTAGAAACATCAGTTTAAACTCCGAATAAACTCTAGAAACATCAGTTTAAACTCTAGACACATCGGTTTAAACTCTGAATAAACTCTAGACACATCAGTTTAAACTCCGAATAAACTCTAGAGACATCAGTTTAAACTCTAGACACATCAGTTTAAACTCTGAAAAACTCTAGAAACATCAGTTTAAACTCCGAATAAACTCTAGAGACATCAGTTTAAACTCTAGACACATCGGTTTAAACTCTGAATAAACTCTAGACACATCAGTTTAAACTCTGAATAAACTCTAGAAACATCAGTTTAAACTCCGAATAAACTCTAGACACAACAGTTTAAACTCTAGACACATCAGTTTAAACTCTGAATAAACTCTAGAGACATCAGTTTAAACTCTGAATAAACTCTAGAGACATCAGTTTAAACTCTAGACACATCAGTTTAAACTCTGAAAAACTCTAGAAACATCAGTTTAAACTCCGAATAAACTCTAGAGACATCAGTTTAAACTCTGAATAAACTCTAGACACATCAGTTTGAACTCTAGACACATCAGTTTAAACTCTGAATAAACTCTAGACACATCAGTTTAAACTCTAGACACATCAGTTTAAACTCTGAATAAACTCTAGAGACATCAGTTTAAACTCTGAATAAACTCTAGAGACATCAGTTTAAACTCTAGACACATCAGTTTAAACTCTGAATAAACTCTAGAGACATCAGTTTAAACTCTGAATAAACTCTAGACACATCGGTTTAAACTCTGAATAAACTCTAGAGACATCAGTTTAAACTCTAGACACATCAGTTTAAACTCTGAATAAACTCTAGACACATCGGTTTAAACTCTGAATAAACTCTAGAGACATCAGTTTAAACTCTAGACACATCAGTTTAAACTCTGAATAAACTCTAGAGACATCAGTTTAAACTCTGAATAAACTCTAGACACATCGGTTTAAACTCTGAATAAACTCTAGACACATCAGTTTAAACTCTAGACACATCAGTTTAAACTCTGAATAAACTCTAGAAACATCAGTTTAAACTCCGAATAAACTCTAGAAACATCAGTTTAAACTCTAGACACATCGGTTTAAACTCTGAATAAACTCTAGACACATCAGTTTAAACTCCGAATAAACTCTAGACACATCGGTTTAAACTCTGAATAAACTCTAGACACATCAGTTTAAACTCTGAATAAACTCTAGAAACATCAGTTTAAACTCCGAATAAACTCTAGACACATCAGTTTAAACTCTAGACACATCAGTTTAAACTCTGAATAAACTCTAGAAACATCAGTTTAAACTCCGAATAAACTCTAGAAACATCAGTTTAAACTCTAGACACATCGGTTTAAACTCTGAATAAACTCTAGACACATCAGTTTAAACTCCGAATAAACTCTAGACACATCGGTTTAAACTCTGAATAAACTCTAGACACATCAGTTTAAACTCTGAATAAACTCTAGAAACATCAGTTTAAACTCCGAATAAACTCTAGACACATCAGTTTAAACTCTAGACACATCAGTTTAAACTCTGAATAAACTCTAGAAACATCAGTTTAAACTCCGAATAAACTCTAGACACATCAGTTTAAACTCTAGACACATCAGTTTAAACTCTGAATAAACTCTAGAAACATCAGTTTAAACTCCGAATAAACTCTAGAAACATCAGTTTAAACTCTAGACACATCGGTTTAAACTCTGAATAAACTCTAGAAACATCAGTTTAAACTCCGAATAAACTCTAGACACATCAGTTTAAACTCTAGACACATCAGTTTAAACTCTGAATAAACTCTAGAAACATCAGTTTAAACTCCGAATAAACTCTAGAGACATCAGTTTAAACTCTGAATAAACTCTAGACACATCAGTTTGAACTCTAGACACATCAGTTTAAACTCTGAATAAACTCTAGACACATCAGTTTAAACTCTAGACACATCAGTTTAAACTCTGAATAAACTCTAGAGACATCAGTTTAAACTCTGAATAAACTCTAGACACATCAGTTTGAACTCTAGACACATCAGTTTAAACTCTAGACACATCAGTTTAAACTCTAGACACATCAGTTTAAACTCTGAATAAACTCTAGAGACATCAGTTTAAACTCTGAATAAACTCTAGACACATCAGTTTGAACTCTAGACACATCAGTTTAAACTCTGAATAAACTCTAGACACATCAGTTTAAACTCTAGACACATCAGTTTAAACTCTGAATAAACTCTAGAGACATCAGTTTAAACTCTGAATAAACTCTAGAGACATCAGTTTAAACTCTAGACACATCAGTTTAAACTCTGAATAAACTCTAGAGACATCAGTTTAAACTCTGAATAAACTCTAGACACATCGGTTTAAACTCTGAATAAACTCTAGAGACATCAGTTTAAACTCTAGACACATCAGTTTAAACTCTGAATAAACTCTAGACACATCGGTTTAAACTCTGAATAAACTCTAGAGACATCAGTTTAAACTCTAGACACATCAGTTTAAACTCTGAATAAACTCTAGAGACATCAGTTTAAACTCTGAATAAACTCTAGACACATCGGTTTAAACTCTGAATAAACTCTAGACACATCAGTTTAAACTCTAGACACATCAGTTTAAACTCTGAATAAACTCTAGAAACATCAGTTTAAACTCCGAATAAACTCTAGAAACATCAGTTTAAACTCTAGACACATCGGTTTAAACTCTGAATAAACTCTAGACACATCAGTTTAAACTCCGAATAAACTCTAGACACATCGGTTTAAACTCTGAATAAACTCTAGACACATCAGTTTAAACTCTGAATAAACTCTAGAAACATCAGTTTAAACTCCGAATAAACTCTAGACACATCAGTTTAAACTCTAGACACATCAGTTTAAACTCTGAATAAACTCTAGAGACATCAGTTTAAACTCTGAATAAACTCTAGAGACATCAGTTTAAACTCTAGACACATCAGTTTAAACTCTGAAAAACTCTAGAAACATCAGTTTAAACTCCGAATAAACTCTAGAGACATCAGTTTAAACTCTGAATAAACTCTAGACACATCAGTTTGAACTCTAGACACATCAGTTTAAACTCTGAATAAACTCTAGACACATCAGTTTAAACTCTAGACACATCAGTTTAAACTCTGAATAAACTCTAGAGACATCAGTTTAAACTCTGAATAAACTCTAGAGACATCAGTTTAAACTCTAGACACATCAGTTTAAACTCTGAATAAACTCTAGAGACATCAGTTTAAACTCTGAATAAACTCTAGACACATCGGTTTAAACTCTGAATAAACTCTAGAGACATCAGTTTAAACTCTAGACACATCAGTTTAAACTCTGAATAAACTCTAGACACATCGGTTTAAACTCTGAATAAACTCTAGAGACATCAGTTTAAACTCTAGACACATCAGTTTAAACTCTGAATAAACTCTAGAGACATCAGTTTAAACTCTGAATAAACTCTAGACACATCGGTTTAAACTCTGAATAAACTCTAGACACATCAGTTTAAACTCTAGACACATCAGTTTAAACTCTGAATAAACTCTAGAAACATCAGTTTAAACTCCGAATAAACTCTAGAAACATCAGTTTAAATGCTAGACACATCGGTTTAAACTCTGAATAAACTCTAGACACATCAGTTTAAACTCCGAATAAACTCTAGACACATCGGTTTAAACTCTGAATAAACTCTAGACACATCAGTTTAAACTCTGAATAAACTCTAGAAACATCAGTTTAAACTCCGAATAAACTCTAGAAACATCAGTTTAAACTCTAGACACATCGGTTTAAACTCTGAATAAACTCTAGACACATCAGTTTAAACTCCGAATAAACTCTAGACACATCGGTTTAAACTCTGAATAAACTCTAGACACATCAGTTTAAACTCTGAATAAACTCTAGAAACATCAGTTTAAACTCCGAATAAACTCTAGAAACATCAGTTTAAACTCTGAATAAACTCTAGACACATCAGTTTAAACTCTGAGTAAACTCTAGAAACATCAGCTTCAACTCCTCTCAGCCAAGAACAAGAATCTGAGGCAGTCAGATCCTCGAAACTCTTGATCTGCATGATTTATTTATTTATTTATTCACTTGCACTGCGCTGCTGCCACATAATTGGCTGTTTCGAAAACTGCAACAATGTCCAGATGTTCTTAATAAACTGGAGGGTACTGTATTGTTACTCACGTACATAGTGATTCCTGTACATATATTTCTTGTCTTATTTCTTTAATTTAGTATTTAACGCACAGTCTAAAGAGTTGCGGGGCAGGTTTTCGAATGGGGCGAGTCTATTTATATAGTGTCTTGAATATCTATTTTACATTACGAGATCACAAAATTATGAGATAGTAGAATGAGACGATTTAACAAATAACTAGAAGCAGGCTTAATTTATCGTATATTTCTCTTTATAGGATATTTTTACGCTTTAGGATATATATATATTAAAAAAAACACATTGCAGGATGTTTACTATAAAACGTCTGGTACCATAGACCCGCTTGAATATTTGACGGGGTTTCTGTATAAATTTGGTCAGCTCTGATAGTAAAAATATGATGATTAGTGGTGGCTCTGAGAAAGTTCTGGAAATTCCTCTCAAGCAGTAAAAACTTTCAATTTACTCTCAGCAGTAAAAACTGTTGAATCCTGGACATCCTGGATTTTATACAGGACAGGAACTGAAATATAAATATAACTATAACTTTAATATAATCCTCTAATTCATGTGATCTTTTTTATTTTATTTCATTTCCTTCAATTTCCCAGCTATTTCCCTTGATTGCTGCTCCCTTGTTGTTAGAAAAACCAGAGATTTTATATAAAAAAAAAATAAACAAATAAATAAAGAAAAGGAACAAAGAAAGTCTAGCATAGACTGGCATCCTGAATATATTTAGTTATATTTACACATCCATTTTTTTTTTTTCTTTCTTCAGGCGTGTTACATGGAGTGGAGTCTCTGGAGTGGTTTCATTATACATGTAGAGTTGTTTTGTTTTTAACCCAGAAACAATAGAACTCCACCCTATTGTGAAATAAGCAAAAGTAAAATCAAATAAACCCAGACGTCTAATAAAACAAAGTGCAGGCCCTACAGAGGGAATGAAACACGACCAGAAACATAAACAGGACACGTCGCTGCCAAAACGTAAATGATACCGCAGTTAAAAACAGAGGAGTATTTCATTTGTCATTTCTCAGTGTTGTGTTTCTTTAAATAAATGCTTTAAAAAAAATAATAAAAAAAAAAACTGCTTTAAACACAACTGAATGAAAGCTAAAAACTGTGCAAGATTGGAATATGGCTCTCATCTAATCAGATCTGAGCTCCATTTGTATATGACTGTGCTCTATTATTTACACACACGAAAGTAAGACGTTACATTTGTTTAACATCAACTATACCGCTATAGCATAAATGTAATGATGTAACTATTTTAATAATACACTGTATTACTGTTATATCAATCTGTGTGTGTCTGTACATATGTGTGTGTGTGTGTCTGTACATATGTATGTAGGTGTGTGTGTGTATGTCTGTACATATGTGTGTGTGTGTGTGTGTATGTATATGTGTGTGTATGTATGTATATTTGTGTGTGTGTATGTATGTGTGTTTGTATGTATGTGTGTATGTGTGCATGTGCATATGTATGTATGTGTGTGTCTGTGTGTGTCTATGTATGTGCATGTGTATATATGTATGTGCGTGTGTATGTATGTGTGTATATGTACGTGCGTGTGTATGTATGTATGTGCGTGTATACATATGTGTGTGTATATGTATTTGTGTGTATGTGTGTGTATATGTATTTGTGTGTATGTGTGTGTATATGTATGTGCGTGTGTATGTGTGTGCGTGTATGTGTGTGTATATGTATGTGCGAGTATATGTATGTGTGTGTATATGTATGTGCGTGTGTATGTGTGTGCATGTATATGCATGTGCGTGTGTGTGTGTATATGTATGCGTGTATGTGTGTGTGTATTTATGTGCATGTGTATATGTATATGTGTGTGTGTATATGTATGTGTGCATGTGTGTATATGTATGTGCGTGTGTATGTGTGTGCATGTATATGCATGTGCATGTGTGTGTGTATATGTATGCGTGTATGTGTGTGTATTTATGTACGTGTGCATTTATGTGCGTGTGTATATGTATGTGTATATGTATGTGTGTGTATGTTTGTGTGCGTGTGTGTATATGTATGTGTATGTATGTGCGTGTGTGTATGTGTATGTATGTATGTGTCTGTTTGTATATGTGTGTGTATGTTTGTGTGTGTGCGTTTATATATGTATGTGCGTGTGTATGTGTGTGTGTATATGTATGTTTGTGTGTATGTATATGTTTGTGTGTATGTGTGTGCGTGTATATATGTATGTGTGCGTGTATATATGTATGTGCGTGTGTGTTTGTATGTTTGTATGTATGTTTGTGTATATATGTATGTGCGTGTGTGTTTGTATGTTTGTGTCTATGTGTGTGTATATGTGTATGTGCGTGTGTTTGTATGTGTGTGTATATATGTATGTGCTTGTGTATGTATGTGTGTATATATATGTATGTGCGTGTGTATATGTATGTGTATGTGTATTTTTGTGTGTGTGTGTGCGTGTGTGTATATATGTATGTGTGTGTGTTTGTGTGTATGTGTGTGCGTGTGTGTATATATGTATGTGTGTGTGTTTGTGTGTATGTGTGTGCGTGTGTGTATATATGTATGTGTGTGTGTTTGTGTGTATGTGTGTGCGTGTGTGTATATATGTATGTGTGTGTGTTTGTGTGTGTATGTTTGGGTGTATATGTGTGTGTGTGTGTGTATTACCTGCATGATGAATTCACGGCGGCGTGGCAGGCCTCTCTCGGACAGCAGCGTGTATTCGGGCTCTTTCTCTCGTTTAGCTTGCTGGATCTGAGCGAGTCGGCTGATGGGGTTCATGCCCTGACCATACTCCGGCCCTGCCTGTGAGGAGATCTCACACACAAACACACACACACACACACACACACACAGTCAGCATTACAGCTCATACTGACATGGTTAATACCAACACCTTTAAATCCTACAAAGGGAACTACCCAAGTTTCCTGGTTCCTGATTGGCTGGTAGATGGAAGTGAGTTCAGTTCTGTCTGTCAATCAGTCTGTCTGCATGTCTAACGGTCCATCAATATATCTACCAGTTTATCTATCTTTCAGCTTCTCTGTCCATTCGTCTGTCTACCAGCTGATCTGTCTTGTCTGTCTGTCGGCCATTGTCTGTCTGGCCAGCATAAAGCATATCTGTCTACCTGTCTGTCAGCGTGTGTCTACCTGTCTGTCAGCGTGTCTGTCTACCATGTCATCTGTCCATCAGTGTGTCTGTCTGTCTGTCCACCAGCTGATCAGTCTGTCAGTGTGTCTGTCTGTAAGTCATTGTCTGTCTGTCCACCAGCTGATCAGTCTGTCAGTGTGTCTGTCTGTCGGTCATTGTCTGTCTGTCCACCAGCTGATCAGTCTGTCAATGTGTCTGACAAATAGTGTGTCTGACTACAAGTTGATCTGTCTGTCTGTCAGTGTGCATGTCTGTCTGTCAGCTTGTGGCTGTCTGTCAGTGTGTCTGTTCGTCAGTCTATCTACCAATCGATCTGTCAATCAGTGTGTATATCTGCATGTCAGTGTTTCTGGCCATGTGTCTGTCTGTCAGACTGTCAGTGTGTCTGGCCATGTGTCTGTCAATATGTCTACCAGTTGATCTGTCAGTCACCCAGTGTGTCCATCTGACTGTGAATGTATTTTTCTGTCAGTCTGTCTGTCTGCTAGTTAATGTCTGACTGCCTGAAAGTCAGTATGTCTGCCTGTCAGCTGATCTGTCTGTCTGTCTGTCAGTCAGTCAGAGTACCAGTCTGTCTGTCTGTCCATCAGCAATCGAATCTATCTAACATTCAGTAGAGCTGGATTTGTCTGTCTGTTGTTGTGTTCGTCAATCTGGGCGTCAATCGCTTAGTCTGGCTTTTAGTGCACACCTGTCTGTCATTCCATACATCATTTATATTAAATATATTAGGTTACGTGTCTGTCTGTCTGTCAGTCAGTATATTGGTCAGGCTGTCTTATATGAGGTATAACATTCATATTAGGTGATGTCTATAATATTTGATATGGCGTTATGATGTATTATGCATGTTTAGCTTAACATAACAGTGATACAGCATTCTACGGTACTACTTATACACTAGTGATTATACGAGTACATGCCGTGCACGTCTGTAGTACCCTTACTAGGCAGCATACCTTCAGTATGGTCTTGGGCCGTTTCTTATAGTGCACTTTGGGTTTCTCCACTACAGGGATGAAGGGCAGCTTCTTCAGCTCCTGCAGGATGGACAAAGCCGCACGCTTCTTCGACAGCTTCTTGCTGTTGCCCTCACCCTCAGCAGAGAACTCGCCCACCGTCACGCGGGTCAGGAAGCTCTTCATGTGGGGCGGGCCGCTCTCCTTCAGCACCTGGGCATGGAGGAGGATGGGAAAGTTACAGGGAGTTTACTAAATCATGTGTTTCAACATTCACATTCATTTCCAGTGTCTCTGCTTGGGCAGCAAAGCAGGTGAGCTCAGTGTTAAGGAGGGGGATTAGATTCCACACACACACACACACACACACACACACACACACACACACACACACACACACACACAGACAGAACCTGGCTCTCTCTGTGTTCAGTGAAAGTTATCCCCCTCCTGAGACTCCCTTTCACATACTATCCTCATACACATAAGCACTCTGGCATTCTCTCTCTCTCTCTCTCTCTCTCTCTCTCTCTCTCTCTCACACGGACAAGAACCAAAAAGTGTAAAACTTAGTAACAGTGTTACTGAGAACCTATAAACCAAATTACTTGTATGTCCATCTATCTGATGTCCATCTGTCTAACCATCTATGTGTCGGTCTAAACATATATCCGTGTCTGTCTACCCATCTGCCTGACTATCCATCTATGTGTCTGTCTACCCGTCCATTCACGTCTCTATTCATCCTTCCATCCATCCATCCATGTGCCTACCCATCTGGGTGTCTGACTATCCATCCTTCTACCCATTCATCTATGTGTCTGTCTATCCATTGATCCGTCTATCAATCTATCCATCCACCTATCTGTCTTCCTATCCACCCACATCTCCACTCATCCATCCATCTATCCATCCATCCATCTGTCTGTCTATCCATCAGTCTATCCATCCACCTATGTCTTCCTATCCACCCACATCTCCACTCATCCATCCATCTGTCTCTCTATCCATCAATCTATCCATTCACCTATCTGTCTTCCTATCCACCCACATCTCCACTCATCCATCCATCTATCCATCCATCTGTCTCTATCCATCAATCTATCCATCCACCTATCTGTCTTCCTATCCACCCACATCTCCACTCATCCATCCATCTGTCTGTCTATCCATCAATCTATCCATCCACCTATATCTTCCTATCCACCCACATCTCCACTCATCCATCCATCTATCCATCCATCTGTCTCTCTATCCATCAATCTATCCATCCACCTATCTGTCTTCCTATCCACCCATATCTCCACTCATCCATCCATCTGTCTCTCTATCCATCAATCTATCCATCCACCTATCTGTCTTCCTATCCACCCACATCTCCACTCATCCATCCATCTGTCCGTCTTTCTGTCCATCAATCCACCCATCCATCTGTCTTCCCGTCCATCCACATCTCTACTCATCCATCCATCTATCCACACCATTTACATGTCCATCTATCCATCCATCCATCCATATGTCTGTCTGTCCATCCACCCATCTGTGTCCGTTCATCTATCCATCCGCCCGTGTCTGTCTGTCCACCCATCCATCTGCATGTCCATCCATGTATCCATCAGTCCATCCATGTCTCCGTCTATCCATCTATCCATATGTCTATCCATCTGTCTGTTTCAGTCTGTCCTTCTGTTGGTCTGTCTCACTCATTAAAGCTGAATAAAACCCTTTTTTTAATTTAAACCCATCTAAGTGAATTCTGATATTTATCTGAGCAGGCAGAAGGGAAACACACACACACACGAAAGAATTTCCTCACACACTTGACAGAATTTATGATGCAATGTTTACATGACTTTCATGTGGAGGGATTTGATCATCACACTCGGCTGTTACGGAAGAGTTCGGTGTTTCCGCGGCGGCTCTGAAGCTGCAGTGCTCACGCCGGGCCGATATTACACTTTTCATATTTATCACGGTTTATGAAGTCATAATAATAACTCACCCCGTGTTTATCTCTGCGTGTGCTTCAAACAAGACTACTTTAACGAAAGACTACAGAAGACTCGACTGCTGTCTGCACACCTGTGTTTCTGTGTATTTGTCTGTCTCTTTACTGAGCTGTCTGTCTGTCTGTCTGTCTGTCTGTCTCTCTACCAAGCTGTCTGTCTCTCACTTTGCCTGCTCATCCATATGGTATATTTATATTTACAATTACGGATGCTGGAGAACATTTTCCAGCTGTACCTTACACCACTCTAATTAACACGGATCCTGAAGACGTCTGAAGCCCTGAGTCACCTGACCTCACACAGAGTCACCTGACCTCACACACACTACCATCACTACAGTTATTGTTGGGAATTCAGTGGTGGAAGCTTTTCGCCTCCAGCATGTGATTGTCTAATCGCTGGAACAATGTCTTTGAGGAGAACTTGGCACTCCTTAAATCCACCGGCAGCAGACGAGCCTTCGTCCTCGGCGTCAGACGGTGTAGCGTCTTCGGCGCGGTGATGGAATTTCAACGAGGACTTTGATCTGACCAGTTTTTCTGTCCTACGTGGATCATGTTCTCCGGGGAAGACGATGTGGTACGAGCCGTGTAAAGGCAGGATGTGAGGACGGCAAGAGACACCGAGACCCACTGAGCGAAGAAAGACTCTTTTGTATGGCGTGTTGATGCGTCTGCCCCCAAGATACACACTCATGCACATGACTCAGAAAGGGAGAGAGAAAGAGAGAGAGAGAGAGAGAGAGAGAAATATCCAGGTCTGAAAGTCTGAATCCACTGTATATCCATCTGTCTGTCCACCCATCTCTCTGTCTGTATGTCTGTCCACACGTCTACCAGTTTGTCCATACATCTGTCTGTCTGCATGACTGTCTGTCTGTGTGTGTTCACTTCGGGCTTTCCGTCTGTCTGTCCATCTGTCTTCCTATCTGTTTATCCATTTGTATGCCCGTCTATCCGCCCATCTGACTGGCTGTCTGTCTGTCTTCCCATCTGTTTGTCCGTATGTCTGTCTGTCTGATCTGTCCATGTACCTACCCATCCGCCTGTCTGCTCATCAGTCTGTCTGGCCACCCATGTTTCTCCTTGATGGTCCATCTGTCTGTCATTCTGTCTGTCTGCTCATCCATCCATCTACCTGTCTGTCAATTCAGCTTAATCAGAATGTCTATGTCTATCAGAATATCTGTATCTGTCTGTCTGGCCATTCATTTATCTGCCTGCCTTCCTGTCTGTCTGTCCATCGAGCTGTCTGTCTGTCAGTCACTCTACTGACTTCCTTATCTATTGAACTGTCTATGAATTTCCCCAGTTGCCTATTAATTTATCTGTCTATCTGTCCGTCTCCGTCAGTCTATCGCACTGGAAGCGCTTGTACGCTACTCAGAGCGACAGGTGATGACGGCGTGAGTGAGAACCCGATGACGGCGATGATGTTGAAGGCTCTCCACGTTCCGTGTGGATCATCGTCTTTGCCGTTCGTGCAGATGAGACGGGGACAAGCGCTGCTTTGCGGCAGCTGTTAAGAGTCAGACGTACACCGTTTCCACATTCTGCATTCGTGCTCACGTTGTAACACTCACTCTCGGTTTCAGTGTTTATTCAGAAAGTGCACACTACGCATTCTTTCCGAATCCTGACCGCCGGCTCAAAATTCCTGCGCGGGCCAGGATCCCGTAGCTCAGCGATGACGCGGAGTCGACGTGGGAAGAGAGCGCTACATCGCTTGCGAGTTAAGCTCCGCATGACAACGCACGCCACATGCACGCACACAGCGGGGTGGGGGGTGGGGGGCGGTTGGTTGCTGAACCACACACACACACAATCAAGGAAAACATAACATTTACACCATAACATAACGTTTACACATGGAATGTGTTCAGAAGGCTGCTCGTGAGGCTGATTGTTAAGTTTAACATTGCTGTCTAATGACTTCCTGGTAAGGATCGGAAGAACAGACGGACGTTTTTGGGTTTTTTTCCATCCCTGACAGAGGGATTAGAATCAGCACAAAATCTGGCAACACAAACGGGACAAATACTAAACCAGACGGAGAGGCAATACAAACAGAGAACCCGTCCTGCTTTTGGAGGAGGTGGAGCTTTCTGACGGGAAACCTTGTGCGCCTGGCACAAACCGGTGAAATTGTACTATTTGGATAAATTCGCTTCTGTGTACAGAAACCTCCGAGGGTTATTTATACACAAGTAAACACAGTCCGCTACTAAACTACCGGAACGGCGACTGACTTGTTTTTGAGAGCAAAAGACAAACATGAGAAGAGAGTTTAGAGTTTTAGCTTTTATTGCCTGGTATGTACATGTAGCTGTGTTAAACTGCCAGGTGTTCCTAGTTACCCGGGTGTGTCCTGTTAGATTGAACATTTCAAAATTAAATAGCTCTGAACACCTACTCTTGGTTTTAGCCTTCGGTTTCACCTGTAAAGAAAGACTGCGTATGTTGTTAAAAAGGATAAACCAACATGAAGAGCAGAGAGCTGTCTATGGGAGAAAAGCGAGCCATTTTGAAGCTGAGAAAAAAAGAGGGAAAATCGACCAGAGCACTGCACAAGCAACGGGCATAGCCAATATAACAATCTGGAATGTCCTGGAACAGCGAGAGGTAGTGTCACGGCTTGGGACTGCATCATAGATTTAAATATCAGGAAATGAAAGCTGCCGTTCAGATCTATGCGTCTTTTGATCTCGAAACCAAAGGTCTTCGGTGTATAGCACAAACAAATGAATTGGCCATGTTGTCCCAATACTTTCGGAGGGGGCTGTATACTAAATAATTAGGTTTGCTACATAAATGAAACATTTATTGAAAGCAGAAAAATCTCTGTCCTTTAGCACGTAATGCTATAACGTATGTGTCTGTTTATTTATATATATATATATATATATATATATATATATATATATATATATATATATATATATATGTGTGTGTGTGTGTGTGTGTGTTTACCTCAAAGTTCACAGGCAGGTTCCTCTTCAGTGCAATCTCATACACCAGGCTGATTTCAGATTTATTTGCGTCGCTGTCCTCCTCTGAACTTTTTTTCTCCTCCGGACTCTGAAAACACAAAAAGCACAAATGAACCCGTTTTCTTTCACGACTCTCAGCATTTTATTATTATTATTTTTATTTTTTTAAAGTTCAATTGGAGCAATTTGACGCGCATGCCCACATGACAACGGGAAAATAAAATGTACTTAACGTCTTTAATCGGAGCATATGCCTCAGACTTCCTTATGAACATACACACCGTGACAGCTTTTGTGGAAATTCATGAATTCTGTTCATGTGATCTCTAAAGCGGTGTGAAATTGACAGCGATATGATTTTGCCTCGAATGAAGCGCTATGAAAAATGTTCATGCTGTGCTGCCTCGGAAATAAAACGCACACGCGCGCAGATTTTTACACAGAGGATTAATCATCCTGTTTAACAAATCAGCATCATTACAGGAAGCGCCACTTTAGTTCCTGGAGTAGGAAAAAAAAAGGCCCCTGGAACTACAGCATGAGTTCCTGAAAAAAATTCCTGCAGTGGAAACACATCCACTACATGCACGTGTACGTGTGTGTGTTTGTGTGTGTGTGTGTGTGCGGGTGTGCCCGAGGCAGTACATGACCATGGTGTTCTTCTCTCAGTAACATAATACAGGAAGAGAAGCAGCTGATAAAGAGCTCGTTATGAACGCAGCGAGACTGAACAGGAGAGAAAAACACAATATTGCAGCTTAAATAACTAGATCGATGCCAAACGCTCTCACACACACACACACACACACACACACAACACACACACAACAAATACACACACACACAACACATACACACACACACACAACACACACACACACCACATACCCCCACACAACACACACACACCCACAAAACACACACACACAACACATACACACACAACACACACACACACACCACATACCCCCACACAACACACACACACCCACAACACACACACACACACCACATACCCCCACACAACACACACACACCCACAACACATACACACACAACACATACACCCCCACAACACATACACACACACCCAACACATACATATACACACACACCCACACACAACACATACACACACCCAACACAAACACCCGCCCACAAAACATACACCCAACACACACATACCCAACACACACACACAGAGCCAACACACACACACACACCCAACACATACACACACACCCAACACATACACACACACACACCCAACACATACACACACACACACACCCAACACATACACACACACCCAACACAAACACACAGAGCCAACACACACACACACCCAACACATACACACACACCCAACATATACACACACACCCAACACATACACACACACCCAACACATACACACAGAGCCAACACACACACCCAACACACAACAAACCCAACACATACACATACACACACACATAACACAACACAACACACACAAAGGTTTTTGTTCAATAGAATCTGAAAATCTAAGTAAGAAATAGTTAGACGAGAACTGAGAAATGTTTTGTTTAATTTCACTGGGGGGAAAAAAATCCAAATTTTAGATCTAAGTGGAAAACGGCAATCTGATTCACTATAACTAGCCCCATGTAGCACACAACATACACAACATGGCCGAAGGTTTGTAGACACACGACCATCACACCCATACAGTCCCCTCCGAAACTACTGGGACGGCGAGGCCGATTCATTTGTTTGCTCTATACACCAAAACATCCGGTGTCTGTTGCTCCTTACACCAGTGGTTTCGGATTGAATTTCTCTTTTCTCAGCTTCAAAATGGCTCGCTTTTCACCCCTAGTCAGCTCTCTGCTCCTCATGTTTGTTTAACCTTTTTAACAACAAATGCAGTGTTTACAGGTGAAACTGAAGTCTAAAACCAAGAGTAGATGTTCAGCACTAATTACTGTTTGAACGATCAATCTACCAGGACACACCCGGGTAATAAGAAACACCTGGCAGTCACGTGTTCCAATATTTTTGTTTGCCTACAAATTGGCCGGTCTGATACAAAAGGTGCTGTGTTCTTTAACACGTCTACGTACAAATACCAGGAAACAAAACCTGAAATTCTAAACTCTCTTCTCGTATTCGTCTTTGGATTTCTGATCTCAAACTCAAATGTCTTTCAATGGAACGGTTTCCAATAGTTCCAGAGAGGACAGTATGTACTTGTACATCCCATTCCAGATTTAGTCCCCGTTTTGCTGTTATAATAACCTCCATTCTTCTGGGAAGGATTTCCACTAGATGTTGAGGCGTGGCTGTGGGGAACTTTTGGCTCATTCAGCCACAAGAGCATTAGTGAGGTCGGGCACTGATGTCCAGCACAGGGGCACTGCCATGCTGGAACAGAATTGGGTCTCTTAGTTCCAGTGGAGGGAAAGTCTCATGGTACAGCATACAACAGACATATCGATACAACTGTATGCTTCCAACTTTGTAGCAAGTTTGAGGAAGAACCACATATAGGTGTGATAGTCAGGTGTCTTGCCCATATTGTGTATCTGACAGCAACGCTATACAACCTCATGTGTAAGACATATACATACCTACACCAAACCTTTAATAACGCGCTCATGTCGAATCAGAGAATGGACAATTAAATACAAAGTATGTGTTATTTCCCCCGTAATACTCGGCTCCATCGCCCCTGTTTTGGAGTTTTCTTTGCTCTTCCAAATAACCCCACAAGCTTTGGGGTTTTGATTTTGCCGTCCATTCAAAGTGACACAGAGCATCCACTGTGGACGTGTCTCAAACTAGACACTCTTTTCACTATCTAGTCTTCAAAAAAACGCATCACGGATGCTTTCTGTGATGATTTACAGCGCGTACTGTAATAAGGATGTGTGATTCGGAACACGTCTACAGTGGACTAACCATGTTGAGGCATTTATTTGGTAAGGTGTTTATGTCTAACTAAGGAAAAGGACAATGGAATCTGAGCCACTGAGCAGATTAGGGGTGTGTGTGTGTGCATACGTGAGAGACGATGGCATATTTATTCACCCGCCTCAGTTTTTTTTTTATTTTTTTAAATTGTATCTTGTAGATACGGCACTGTCTACTACGTGTTATACATGCTGTGTGAGGGAGGGAGGGAGGGAGTGGTGACATCAGCGCTGGCACGGAGCGTCGGTGTGTTAAGTGATTTATACACAGCGACACGGTGTTACACTTACAACTGGGCACACATAAAAGCCCTTTGAGAGTGTGTGAGGTCGTCTTTACACCCTAATGTGACAGTAAAGGGGAGGAATAAAGATACAACAACAAGGGGATATGAGATCAGCGCAAGAGGATTGTGGGTAATCTGCCTACAGTTAGATGAATAAGAAGGTGATGAGAGAGTTAGGGTGATGGACGTTAGCGCAGGAGGAAAGAGGAAACAAAGACAACAAGGTTAAAGAGGTGTGTCTAATATGGTACGTATCGCCTATTCCCTAATCCCTAAGGTTGAGAACCATTAGGACTACATAGCGCACTAATATCGGGAACAGTGTAAATGAATGGTGGTCATGGATGCGGTTTATTCCAGTCTGGTGTGGACGTGTCCCAAACCACATGCTCTATTCCCTAATCACCATAAACTGTCATGACTAAGGATGCGTCCCAAACGGTATTCCCCGTACAGGCCGAATAAACGCAGATACTGACACTACAATACACGTGTCTCAAACCGCACCACATCCTGCACACAGTCTTCAAATGCTGCAATGCATTATGGGTATTGAGACTCTGCTCACTTTGAGACTTTATCCCTTGTCTTAAGATGTGTGTGTGTGTGTGTGTGTGTGTGTGTGTGTGTATACCTGAGGTTGCTTTTCTGGAATGGGTTCATTCCTAAGCGCCTGCAAAGCTTTCATGGCTGCGTTGTGCCGAGCCGCTTGGCGAGTTCGACCCTCGCCAATAAACTCGTTACTGCCTACCGTCAGCTGCACGTAGAACACCTTGGGGACTGGATAGTGATACCTCGAGCCGAGAAAAAGGGAAGAAAGGGGAGGGGTAAGAAAGAAAAAAAAAAAAACACGTTTGAGTCAAAACAGGATTAGCTTATTGAAACATGACAGTTTTATCACGGTGTAAATCAGGCCTGTTGAACTGGCTGACACAAAATAATGACTCAAAGGTTCCACTCTGTCATCTCCTCAAACTCGGACATCGCTCGTTTCTATGGCAGCACACACAACACCATAACGGACACCCAGATCGCCGATCGGCCCGTTCAGGATTTCGCAGAGCATTTTTTTTGTGGAAAGCTACTTGAATTGGCGAAATCGCAATGGCACGAAATAGTTTTGCACGCTCTTTCGCAGTGATGTTGGTAAATGAGACCTTTTAACTGTACTCACGTTCGACGCACGTGAATCGAAGAGGGCTTTGACCGAATGCGTGTTGCGATGACGTCACATGACGCGTCTCGGCCTAAATCTGCAGAAAAATCTGCGGTCGCTCTGAAACATTTCAAGCTCCGCCGAATATTGCAGAGTTTTGCTGGATTTGGCGTTCGTTTCCGCCATCGCAAAATCCTGGAGAGACTGCCTAACACGTACCTAGTCTGAGAAACCATAGATTAGTGACTGTCGCAAGCTAAAAGCCTTATTGTACTGTTTATTATGAGATCATTATTGGAGAACGATGGGTAAGAACTAAAGCATGACATCCCGAGTGTTATATTCCTCTTATACAATAGCAATTTGCTAATAGTTACAATGTATTATTTATTAATGAACACATCATACTGTTAACCGTTTATAACCAGTTATAGCGAGTTTGGAAATGGTTAAGAATGCAAAAAACTGAAATCCCCTCATTGAGATAAGTATTCAGACCCTTCGTTCGGTACTTCGGAAAATTCTACACCGTAGAGTTCCGAGTCTTCTTGGGTAAGTCTCTACAAGCTGGCTTGCTGTGAACTGGTGTGGCTCTGAGAGGAAAGAAAGGTTGCGGCTGATGACTTCCTAACAGTACTTGAGAATGGATTGATATTTCTGTGTGGGGCAAGAAATGACGCTAATCCTGCATGAAGATAATTCGGAGAAACGAGGGGCGAAATTCCTGCTCAAATATTTTGGCCAGCCTTAATCTTCACTACTTCCCCTGACCGATGATGCTTCACAGAGAAGAGACTAAGAGAAGAGGGGCAGTGGTGGCTTGGCGGTTAAGGCTCTGGGTGACTGATCGGAAGGTCGGCGGTTCAAGCCCCAGCACTGACAAACTGCAACTGCTGGGCCCTTGAGCAAGGCCCTTAACTCTCTCTGCTCCAGGGGCGCCGTATCATGGCTGACCTTGTGCTCTGACTCCAACTGCCTGACATGCTATAGTATGCAAAGAAAAGAATTTCACAGTGCATATGTATATGTGATAAATAAAGATTCATTATAAACACGCAACAGCAAACAGAATATTGTAGCTGTATTATTATAACTGGGTTTTATCATCACAGTCCAGCTGGCATCCGTTGTCTAGAAGAGGGTTGTTGACGTTCACCCTGAAATGAGGCTCCACATTATCAAAGTGACACAAACTTTCTCACAGCACACACAGGGCTCCTGTGGAGAAAAGACTGAAGTAAGGAGCAATGGACAAAAGCTTAGAACAACTCAAGAAAAGAGGACAGATTTATATCCGTGGCCGAACCCGAACGATATTATCCTAGTTATAAATGGTGAAATTAACGCCGTAGGGCAAGCGAGGTAATGGCCCCCGGTGGACCGCGCCTCAGGAAGGCAAAACAAAAGCCCCGTCACATTTCTGCACTTTCTCCTGCGTAACTCTGGCTCGCCCACGCAGCCTGTCAGACGGCTCTTCAGAGCCCAGATTTAGGAGTGTGTTCGGCCTTTATGAAGAGTGACACAGACTGATCCGGGGTCAGCGCCCTGATCCCAAGCACCCCCACTGCAACCCATTCACACTCCAAAATCACACGCTTAGCACTCTAGCACTAGTTAGGGAATCCAAATCCAAACGGTGTACAGCTCGACCAGACCAACAGTTGTTTTATTTTATTTTATTGTGCTTTATCGGTCATCAGATACTATTCCAACGTTAAGATTTCCCTGACGACACAGTTTAACCCTTTCTCACAGTACACTGGCGTCCCAATCCGCCCGCTGAATAGAAATCAACATTATCGGGCGTTTTGAATCAGTATAAACAAATGAATAATTTTATCGTCTATATTTATAGTCTGTTAAAAGATTACTCAGGACACTGTTGGGTTTCTGTGCATAGAGTATGGTGACTCTGTGTTTAGAGATAAAACGGACATCACAACTAAAGCTTTTTTGACAGTAGGACATTGTATACAACTGCCACAATAAAATTATAATATTTCAATCTAGTAAAAAATTTAAAAAAACCCTACAAATTCTTAAAGCCATGACTTTCATATGAGCCATTAACCACTACTGTGGAGAGTGACATCAGGCGGAAATTCCATTTTCTGTCCTTCGGTTGAAAGAGTTAAAATATTAAAAATGTTTATATGTGCTATAGTAAACACTCGGGAAGAAAACAAGCTAAACTTGATGTCCACGGTGTTGACAGGGATGCCTTCTCGACCAACAAGTCGAGTCCTTCTTGTTTCTAAGATGGATGCCTCAAATATCTTCAAACGAGTACGAGTAGGAATATTTCAGACATTTGACCTTGCTGTGACCTTGACCCTGTTTATTCCAAAATCGAATCGGTTCATCTGCTGGTTGCAATAATAATTCTATATCAATCCTATAAACATTCAACCGCTCATACTTGAGATACTATTCTAACGGGAATCTTTGGACAGACTCCCGGACGATCCAAAAACATTCCTCTAACACCTAGTGGCGGCGGCATAAACAGAAGGAACGCAAAATTGTAATAAAACCTCATCTGAACTTGCTAATCAGACAGATGAGAGCACTGACTGGGCGTGGCCTAATATTCGGATCAGCACGCTCGATTGACAACCAAGTGTCCAAGACTCCCAGCATGCTACACCATTCAGGCAGAACTAAACACAACCCCACAAGAGATGAGAGGACAGGACAGGACTATTATTTCCTACAGGTAGACAGCGAAAAGTTTGCATTCTCCTAAACCAGAAGAAAAAGAGTATCCAAAAATTTGCACCAAGAAAAACATTAAAATCCTCCTTCATTAACAAACAAGCAACAAAAATCGTCAACTACGAACGTGTTATAGAAATATGATTTATAAACCTAAAAGAGGATGGGTTCTCTTTCGAGTCCCTTTGGAACGCTGGGTTCTTCTCCAGGTTCCTTCCTCAGGATGCCTCAGGGAGTTTGTCCAGGCCACTGTCACCTCTGGCTTGTTCAGGAGGAATCTAAATCTACATCTGGATTTCTGTAAAGCTGAGTTTCTAAGTGAACTGAAGTGTATCAAACATTTTTTCTACTAGATTTTTTAAAAAATTGCGTGTATGTGAGTAAATCGGAATGGATCCCCTCAACAGCCAATGAAAACGCAGCGTGAAGTTGATAAGGAAGAAGTAGTTAGAAGACTGCTCCTATAAAAAAAAAAGAAAGAAAAAGAACAAAAAAAAAAAGCTAAACTCTGGAAACCAAACACGCCCTAGCTGTTCGACTACATTTGGGGTAAGGAGAACATTGTGTACATTTAATTTTTGGCCAAAGTGCTCCATCGGTGTCTATTTAAAGTTTGATAATTGATGGAATAAGAACATCTTTTAGTGCACTCCTGTGAACCCACAGACCGTGCTGTACCTGAATCCTCCACGCTGTTTAATTTCATAAATATTCCAGCTGTGTAGGTTCATCGGTTACTGAACTTCCGCTTCATTGTGAGCTCACATTTAATTCTGATGGAAGCCATCTGGGCAAAGTTAAAGCTCAGGGCATGTGCAGAAACCACCAAGGAATAATAATAAAACAGGAATTACACACATGCAGTAATGAAATGCAGAAAACATTTCCAGTATAATTATGAACATCCTGAAAAGAAACGGTCGTGCAGTAACTGGCGATGAGCTGATTGGCTGAGAATCATAACAGCCGATGAGAACAACTGGTACATACAAAAACAGGCACTGAGTGTACTTTCTCTGAAATGTCTGTCAAATAGCAAGAATTATAAACTTCATATTATAAGAAGGCAGCAGCAACTCAGCTCAGCTCTATATGTATATGTATTAGTAGTATTGATAGCAGTAGTAGTGACATTAATATTAGTACTGGGGGGCAAATAGTACTAATAGTAATGTTAGCAGTAGTTTTAGGAGTCGCCATAGTATTATTAATAACAGTAGTAGTAGTAGTAGTCAATGTTAGTAGTAGCATGACTACTAATATAAGCAGTAATAGGGAGTAGAAATAGCAACAGTAGTTTTATAAGTAGTAGTAGTATTTATAGTAATAACGACAGCGTTATTAATAAGAGCAATAATAGTGAATCATGGTAGTAGGTGTGGTGTTGGTATTAGAAGTAGCAAGTACTAGTAGTAATAGTATTAGATGTTGAGCGATATCGATAACTCTGAGAATCTTTTAAATCTAACAATTAGACAGCCGGGTAGTCCGGCAATAACTAAGTTGGACAATACCTGCCAAAAACGGATGAACCGACCGTTTCTTAAAACTGATACTGAATGAAATATAACACTCAGAGTAAAATATTGTTGAAAATATCATGAAAATGAACTGTACTTTTCTGAATGAAACACAAATATAAACAGGAATATATATTAAATATTAATAAATATTCACGTAAATTCAAACATGTCACGTATACATCCAAACTGAACCAAAAACTAACACTCCAAATAACAAATGAACATAGATACCTCCAAAATGAATTTTAAAAAAAAACTAACAAAAAAAAAAAAAAACACTTCGAATAACAAAACAAAATTTGTCAGTGATAGTTTTTATTTCACCTCTAGAGGCCGCTCTCGTACTTCTCGGCCGTTCCGCAACGGACACAACCGGGAAAAACTATCGGCGTGGATTTTTGCTGATACCCGATAGTTCCAGCAATCGGTTATTGGCACCGGTTAATTGGCAAAATCGAACAATCGGCCGACCTCTAAACAGTATTAGCAATAGAATTGGTGGTATGACTACTAATTATAGTGTTAGCAGTCTTATTAATAGTAACAGTGAAAGTAGCAGCAGTACAAAGGGTTGTAATGGTGGAAGTAGTAGTGGTTATGGTATTAATAGTAGTAGTAGTAGTAGGAATAGGAGTAGTTATAGTATTAATAGTGGTTGTAGAAGTAGGAATAACCAGGAATAAACATATTCGAAATACCAGTGATGTTATTAGTAGCAGTAGCAGCGATCGTATCTTTAGTAACAGAAGTAACAGTGATAGAATTCTTCTTAATGGCAGTAGTGAAAGTATTAGCAATAGCAATGGTGGTGTTATTACTGATACTAGTAATAGATGTATAACTGTAGTAATAGTATTAGTAGTGGTTGTAGATGGTGCAGTATTCGTGGTGATAGTAGTATTAGAAATAGTAGAAGAAGCAGTAGTAGTACTGATAGTAATAGTAAAAGTGCTAGTAGTTAAGGTAATGGTAGTGCTAATGGTTACAGTATTGATAGTAGTAATAGTAGTAGTAACAGTATAAGCAGTGGTAGTGGTGGAATTAACAGCAGTAGTAGTAGTAATAAAGGTATTAGCAATAGCACTGGTTGTGGTGGTGGTGGTAGTAGTAGTAGTACTGATAATATTCGTAATAGCGGTAATAATAATAGAATTCTTATTAGTAACAGTAGTGAAAGTGGCGGTAATACTAATGGTTGGAGTGGTGGTAGTAGTGGTTATGGTGTTAATAGCAATCGTAACAGTATAAATAATAGTAGTAGTGGTATTATTAGTAATAATAGAAGTAAAAAATAAAATTAGTAGTAGTAACACTATTAGCAATTGCAGTGGTAGTGGTATCATCATTAGCGGTAGTGGTAGGAGTGGTAGTAACAGTCACAGTATTAGTAATACAACCTCAAGTCCAAAAAAGTTGGGACGCTGTGCAAAATGTAAATAAAAACCGAACGCAACGATTTGCAAATCTCATAAACCTATACATTATTTCCGATAGAACATAGAAAACATATCAAATGTTTAAACTGAGGAAATGTACCACTTTAAGAAGAAAAATAAGGTAATTTTGAATTTGATGGCTGCAACACGTCTCAGAAAGGTTGGAACGGGGACAACAAAAAGCTGGAAAAGTAAGTGTTACTGAAAAGAAACAACTGGAGGTACATTTTGCAACCATTTAGATTAATTGGCAACAGGCCAATAACACGATTGGGTATAAAAAGAGTATCTTAGAAACGCAGAGTCTCTCAGAAGTTAAGATGGGATGGAAGCATTTGTTGCTCTAAAACCTGTGTATACCTTTCAGCATTGATGATGCCTTTCCAGATGTGCAAGCTGCTCATTCCATAGGCACTAATGCACCCCCATAGCATCAGAGATACTTTAGAGGATGCAGAGTCCATGGTTTCCAAAAAGAATTTCACGTTTCGATTCGTCTGACCACAGAACAGTTTTCCACTTTGCCTCAGTCCATTTTAAATGAGCTTTGGCCCAGAGAAAATGACGGTAATTCTGGATCATGTTCACATATCTCTTCTTCTTTGCATGATAGAGCTTTAACCAGTGTTTGTGAATGGTACGGCGAACTGTGTTCACAGACACTGAGTTCTGGAGGTGTTTCTGAGCCCATGCAGTGATTTCCACTACAGAATCATGTCTGTTTTTAATGCAGTGCCATCTGAGGGCCTGACGATCATGGGCATGCAATATTGATTTTCACCCTTGTCCCTTGCGCACAGAGATTTCTCCAGATTCTCTGAATCTTTGGATGGTATTATGTACTGCAGATGATGAGATATTCATAGTCTTCGCAATTTTACGTCGAGGAGCATTATTCTGAAATTGTTCCACAAATTGTACACGCAGTTTTTTGCAGATTGGTGAACCTCTGCCCATCTTTACTTCTGAAAGACTCCGCCTCTCTAAGATATTTGTTTTATACCCAATCACGTTACTGACCTGTTGCCAATTAACCTCCAGCTGTTTCATTTGAGTAACGCTTACTTTTCCAGCCTTTTGTTGCCCACGTCCCAACTTTTTTGAGACATGTTGCAGCAGTCAAATTCAAAATTACTTTATTTTTTTTTCTTAAAACGGTACATTTCCTCAGTTTAAACATCTGATATGTTCTCTAGGTTCTACTGTGAATGACATATGGGTTTATGAGCTTTGCAAATCACTGCATTCGGTTTATATTTACATTTATTTTCATTTTACACAGCATCCCAACTTTTTTTTGGAATTGGGGCTGTAGAAGATACAGTATTAGAATTCTTAATAATAGTAGTGAAAGAAGTGGTGGTACTAATAGTTGTAGTAGTGCTGGTTCTAGTACTTATAGTAGTAGTAAGAGTAGTATAAGAGTAATAGAAGTATTATTAGTAATAGTAGTACTATAAAGGCTTTATAAAGGCTCAGACAATATCAGCAGGCAAACACAAGCTGGCACAAGTGGAAGCAAACTTAGCTACAATGGATGTAGGAGAAATGTATCACAAGAAGAGGAAGAAGAATTTTAATAATACTTTTTAAAAACTCCCCCCCCCCCCCCCCGAAACTTTATGAATTTCACACACTATCCACTTGTAAAATCTATTAATGATTTCTGCACAGTGATGCTGCAGTACACTCCCAGAATTCCATGGGGTGCCTCATTTCAGAAGGAGGGGTTTGGGCGGTGGGGGGATGGATTCGGGTGTCATGGTGGGTGAATACAGGTGCCGCAGCGTGGGAAAGGAACTGCTCTCTCTCACTCACACACACACACACACACAAACACAGAGGGCCGTCTGGTCTGAATTAAAAAGGAACGCGAGCCAAAGTGGGAACACCTAACAGGAGGAATAGGAGAAGCGCCAAACACACACACACACACACACACACACACACACACACTCTAAAACCACTGAAACATACAACATATAATGTTTGTACTCCATAATGTTCACGCTGCCTCAAACACCGTTGTTGTCTAGTTTAGTGTTTGTCCTGATAGTGTTGCTGTGAAAACTGATAGTGTCCCCCTTTGAAAACGCACGATCGATATCTTATAGTTTTATACTCTGCGAAATATGGTACATTATTAAGAAGATCACAAACAAACGTACACGTATCTCCATGGGCTGTGTCCCAAATCTCATACGTCTCTTAAAAAAACAGTCCTCTCTCTACATCTTTTGTAAGCAAGGGACATTTATGTGGCGTTTAATGTCATCCTCTACGAAAATCAGACATGGGGATGGACTTCAAACTGTCACCGACTCAGTATATTAGTCATCAAAGAGCTTTTGAAGCTGCTAATCAGGTGAATTTTAATTTGTTGTTTTTTTTAAAGAAGGAAACTAAAAGAAAATGATGATTTTAACACATCCAGAATGAGATGAAATTTATACTGGCTGATCAAAGTGTGACGTACACGAGCATCAGACTGCAATGCCTATCGATCCACAGCAGGAGCGGTAGATTAATAACACTGCCACACCTTTAATGATTCATTCGCGTTTCAGTTCACCATTAAATAGTTTAAAGTTTAAATGCATCGTGAAAAATAGGTCTCTAACGGGTAAATGAACTGAAGAAGAGCTGGATGATTTTTTTTTTTTCCACTCACTGAGCCCGCCCACATTTCCATCCATGTACACAAAGCTCCGCCCCAACGCTTACGGTGGTTCAACTAGAGTAAACGTTAGCAAGGATTGTCATGACGTCACTTTCAAGCGCGCTCGGACGTTCGACTGCTTGAAAGCCGAGTTACGACTCTATGAACGTGTAACGTCTCCTCATGATGATTCATCAGGATGTGAAGGGGCGTCGGGGGCGTGTCTATAAAATGACTGACAAGAGGCCGATCCCCAATACAAACAAACTTTCTGGATCAGAAGTATGGTTTCCAAACTGTTTGTTTTTTTTTTTCAGCTATGTAGCTGGACTTGTTCTGAGACAACGGCTTATTTTTTGCCACTTCTACATAATTTTACACATTATTTGTACAAGTAAGAAATTTAAAAAAAAACTACTGCACATTTATTTGAGCTTTGTTTAGCTTTACCCAGATTACCGTAATATGGTCTTTTTTTTTTTTTAAACTGTTTTAAACAGGTTTTAAACTGTATGATTTCAGATCTTTTAAGATAATTATTCAAGTTAATCCCAATAAAATCTTGGTTCAACTCTATAACGGACACTGCGATAACATTACTGTACATCATCTATCGGCGTGATCTGGGCTCATAAAGAAAACCTGCTCGCACAAACAGAAACAATCCCTCGGGATAGTGACGATGCGGCGATGTTATGTCTAGAGAAGCAGCAATGTTATGTCTAGAGAGAGCACACTTAAAAAGGTGAAGAGGAGCAGTTTAAAAACACTCTCACTGCTTTTAAATCCCACTTTTTGTTTATGTTCTGCAGTAGCCACTATCGTATTTGTAGCTGTCCCATGATCAACTCTATGTACGGACTGTCTGTGACAGCGACGCGTCTTACAGTGGAAAGCCGACTTTAAGCTACTACCAAACGAGACACTGGGGATGTAGAGTGTCTCACTAGCTGCCTTTATAGCATCCTGGATAGTTAGCTAGCTTAAACTACAGCTCAGTCCACCACAAAACGATGAGTTCATTATTATATCACGTTTAATATGTCAGCTTGTTGGTTAACGGTTCATTTTTGACTAAAAATGCTCCCTGCTTTCTCTCATATAATGTTCCTAAAAACAGAGAAGTGAATTAGACCAAAAAAAAAAAAAACCCACAGCTTGTCACGTTACCTAGAAACCGGTAAGCTCAAAGCAGTCCGTCCTGAAGACTTTCATGGGGAGGAAAACTTACTGTAAACATCTCCTTATGGTAAGCTTATGGTAAGCTTTAGTATTCCCCAAATGTTATTAATTAATGTTTTTTTCTTTGTTAAATAATATCAGGCTTAATTCTGTTCATTATAGGGCTGCAACTAATGATTATTTTCATAATCGATTAGTTGGCTGATTATTATTATTATTATTATTATTTTCGATTAATCGAATGGGGCGGGGCAAAGATCCAGTACCATTTTTTCATTTATTTAAAATAAAATCCACAAACTGAGTGTAACAAATACAAACTTAAGACTAAAACTTTACACGACTGTTTGTCCAATTATATTATATAAGACTGAAAAAACCTTGACTGAGAAAACACACAGAGACACACCAGAGTATATATTATTCATTTAGGACTGTAGTGTAATTTCGTGTTGTTTTTTTTTTTTTGCATCTATAAAAAGTAATACATAAATACTTATATTTTTACTTACATATGTATATATAATATTATAATACTTATATTATTTATGCATTACCTTTTATGGATGCACAAAAGCACTGAATTCTACAGTCCTAGCAATCTCTGGTTGATTGGTAGAACCTGTCATTCCCTAGGGATTGATTCAAATACCAGATTCGATTACATTTTATTGTTGGTGCGACATTTAATTTGACTCTCTGAACTATCTTTTGTTTATTTTATCCATCAATGCGATACTTGAACTTGTCTACCACTCGTCGGTTTTTGCAAATGATCATTTCATCTGTAAATAAATTTAAAATACAACCATCAATGAACGATCATCAGTTCAGCTAACGTGATATTTTTGAATATGTGCAACTAACCAAATTGATTAATTTGAAAACATCTCATTTGAATATATTTTGATGCATTTAACTATATATATATATATATATATATAACAAATATATACATATATATATATATATATATATATATATATAAAACAATATAACAAACATTTTAATAACTTTCCTAGGGACCCCCTGCAATTACACCACTGACCACAAGGGGTCTGCGGAAACACTGCACTAGACGGTAGATTTACATTTACAGTTATTCATTTAGCAGAGGCTTTTATCCAAAGCGACTTACAAATGGGTAAATACAAGCAAAGCGATATATCAAGCAGAGAACAATACAAGTAGTGCTACCGTACAAGATCCATTAATTGAGTTCCAGAAGAAGCAAATTGCTCAGAGTAGAGGTGTAAGTGGCAGAGTAATTTTTTATTTTATTTATTTTTTATTTTTTTATGGGTTGGTGAGGTGTTCACGGAAGAGGTGGGTCTTTAACTGTTTTTTGAAGATGGTGAGAGATTCTGAAGTCTGGATTGAGGTTGGAAGTTCATTCTACTAGTAGGTACTACTAAACGTCGGTCATTAATTGATCGCAGATTGCGTGAGGGAACGTAAGCCTTCAGGAGAGAGTTGAGGTAGGAGGATGCTGTTCCAGACAAGGTCTTGTAGGTGAGCATCAAGGCCTTGAATTTGATGCGGGCGGCTACAGGAAGCCAGCGGAGGGAGATGAAGAGGGGTGTGACATGGGTTCTCTTGGGCTGGTTGAAGACGAGGCGTGCTGCTGCATTCTGAATCATTTGAAGGGGTTTGATGGAGCTGGCCGGGGGGCCCGAGAGTAGTGAGATGCAGTAGTCCAGTTAGAGTAGAGTACACAGTGCAAGTGTATAGTACGTTAATTACGACACAACTTTAGTATTTACTCTCCGAAGCGTGTTTTCGGAACAGAAGTAACTCAATGAGTAAATGTACCGCGCGCAGACCGACTAATCAATAATGCGATTCGTTGACCGCGATTTTCATAATCGATTATTATCGATTAGTTGTTGCAGCTCTAGTTCATTATTAATCTTAGATTATTTGAATAAAATCTCTGTGAATAAATAGTACTGTAATGAACATGACGTACTGTGTATTCAAATGACGCATCAATACAAACTGCGATTTCCCTTTCAGCCGCACTATTGTTAGAGCTCTATAGGACACTAATCAACACCTTTTACCAATCATAATAGAGGACTCAACAGTGTCGTGGTGTTCGTCTTTCCATCCATTTTCCATACCGCTTCTCCTACGCAGGGTCATGGGGGAGCCTGGGAGCTGTCAAAGGGATCTCATAGCTAACGCAAGGCGGGGGGACACCCTGGACAGGGTACAATCAAGCACCTATTTACACACAACGGACAAGCTGGACATGCTAATCAGTCTACAATGCATGTCTTTGGACTGGTGGAGGAAACCAGAGTACCCGGAGGAAACCCCCGAAGCGAGGGGAGAGCATGTAAATCCTGCGCACACAGGGCGGAGGTGGGATTCGAACCCCCAACCCCGGAGGTGCGAGTCAAACGTGCTAACCACCGTAACCCCTGTGCCAGGGTATAAAGTGAAATAATGGGAATGATGCATATTTAAAGAACTGGAACTGTTCAGAAATCAGGGAGTGATTAGTACACGGTGTCAGGCCATACATATAGCATTTTGTTCTCGAAGACTGCAGAAATGCAGGATTCTTAATGGCTGTCTAAGTTAAACACATAAAACACATGCTGAATTCACATGTCTTTTCTATTCAGCTAAAATTCAACCTAATTTATTAAAAACAGAACTTTCTATGCTTGGTTGAAAAATTTTAAGCAGCATAAATTTTTTGTATTCTAATGATTACGTCTTTTGAGCAACTGATCAGACAATATACGTTTCGGATCCTTGCTTTTGTACTGGAGCCACAAGGCTGATGATAAGGAAATGAAAAGGCGATAGCTGTGAGTTTAACAACTGGGTCATATCTCTCACACACACACCTCAAAGTGATTTGTTCCTTGTTGAGTATCTCAAACAGATTTGCTTATGTGGTTCCTCAGATTGTACACCAATCATCCATAATATTAAAACCACCTGCCTAATATTGTGTAGGTTCTTCTCGTGCCGCCAAATCAGCTCTGACCTGTCGAGGCATGGACTCCACAAGACCTCTGAAGGTGTGCTGTGGTATCTGGCACCAACATGTTAGCAGCAGATCCTTTAACTCCTGTAAGTTGTGAGATGGGGCCTTCATGGATCGGACTTGTTTGTCCAGCACATCCCACAGATGCTCGACCGGATTGAGATCTGGGGAATTTGGAGGCCGAGTCAACACCTTGAACTCTCTGTCAAGTTCCTCAAATCATTCCTGAACAATTTCTGCAGTGTGTCAGGGCGCATAATCCTGCTGAAAGACGCCACTGCCATTAGGGAATACACCGTTGCTATGAAGGGGTGTACTCGGTCTGCAACAATGTTTAGATAGGTGGTACGTGTCAAAGTAACATCCACGTGAATGCCAGGACAAAAGGTTTCCCAGCAGAACATTGCCCAGAGCATCACACTGCCTCTACCAGCCTGTCTTCGTCTCATAGTGCATCCTGGTGCCATCTCTTCCCGAAGTAAGCCACAGACACGCACCCAGTAGTCCACATGATGTAAAAGAGAACATGATTCATCAGACCAGGACACTTTCTTTCATTGCCTCATGGTCCAATTCTGATGCTCACTTGCTCATTTTAGCCACTTTCAATGGTGGACACGAGTCAGCATGGGCACTAGAGTTCACTCCCCATGCACATCGGTGAGCCTTGGGCGCCCATGAACCCGTCACCGGTTTTAATGTTATGGCTGATCAGTGTATGATGCACTACTCAAAAGGACACTACAGAGTTAAAAACAGTAGTAGCCGCCATCTTGAAGCCATAATCGTTTTTCTTCCTCAGCAAATAGTTTGGGATCACTTCACACAAGCGTCAGACTCAGGCAGGTGATAAAGCGTCCGTATTTTACAGACTCTGAAGGTGGGAGTGATTCGGATAAAAATATACAGTAGTTCCAAGTTGTGAGGCAAGAGTGTTTCTGACATGCAGTTTACATAGGGCTAATGTCGCAGCTATACACGTTTCCTACTTGGTTAGGAACACTAGCCTCACTGCAAAAGTAAAGATCATATGTTTTGACACATTGACTACAATTGGAGTAAGAGGGATGCTGTGTACTTTTCTGTTTTTTGGGGGGTTTTTTTTTTGGCTGGGCTTCTGCTTAAAATGTGGCTCCAGGGTGAACAGCACCATATGCTTTCACCCAGTTCTGCTTCAGCTGAACATGGCACAGAACATCCGGCCTTCCTGACACTGAAATGAACTTGGGAAATTGAAATTCCTCTGGCGTTATGGCTTTAAATGCATATGAGGGGTGACCTCTGCTTTTTAATCAGAGCGCTCAGTGTTTATTCTCCAAAGAAAAAAAGACCCTTCTACACAGTGCTATTGCTTCCCTCATAATGACACACCATGTGCTGTTTACATAATTTAATAGGATGTATAGCCCTACTTGTAAAGGCAGATAGGCAGCTGTATTCATGATTTAATTTTTTTTTTTTAAGAGATTTGAGTCTGTAATGCTCTACGGGGTTCATACAAAGCCAAAATAATTTTAAAAAAAGGGCAAACTTAGTACTTATCCTCTGTCCTTCGGTGTGATTTGTATTTTGATCAGACTAAGAGTCTTCCTACTTTTAGTTTATTCTCCAAAGTATAATAGAGTAAATAATGGTGCCCCATTCAGGGTGTGTTTCTGCCTCACGACCAGTCTTCCCAGAACAGGCTCCAAATCCTCCTCTACCATGAGCAGGACAAATCCGTTACTGAAAATGAAAGTTGGGAGTAGAGGTGTGCGCGGGACTGGCTTTTTCTCATCTCGTTCCCGACTGAAGGAATTCTCACTCTCAAATTCCGCCCCTTACCACAAAGCAATTCCGCCCATTCCACGGTCATTATAGTTTGCATCTGCTTGAGATATCGTCCGACGAACTTAGTCGGCTTCGTTTGCGAAGACATAAAAAAAATAGTCATTTACGAGCGTTATTTACGCTTTTCATGTTAATGAACGTGGGTTCTATTTGTTTCGCAAACTTCATATCTAACCACCTGCTGAAGTCTGGATCCTTATAGAAATCACGGTTGCCAGATTGGATTGAGTTTTTGGAATGACTAAAAACATTTTAACATGTGGCTAAACTATAAATATACCTCTTGGATTATATTCAAGATTATATGACGCCTGACTACAGGATTTGGGGAATTTCAATTTTGAGGCTATCTGGCAACCCTGGCAGAAATACACATATTTTTCTAGTAACGCACTGGAGTAAGAGTAAAAAATGTCCAGGGTAAATTTAATAATGCATTCTACAGTCACACATTAACTGGAATATTAGAGTGGAAGATTTCTGAATGAGTGTGTCTCTTGTTCGATTTTTTTTTTTTTTTTACTGGAAGCTAGCAGACATGATCGACTCAACACTCTGTGATGCAACACTGACAGTAACTGCTGCTGAGTCACTTGTGACAATTATGAGGGAGGATGTGAAGATATATTGTTTTGACATTAGGGAACGATGAGGAAATCTGAAATCATTTTGCACAGTATATGCAGGAACAAAATCTGAATAACTGACGATGTTCCAATCACGTATACTACCAGACTGTTTCTTTCTATGTAAAGTCAGTTTGAACCCTTTTGTCTACAGTACATTATGTTTTTTGGGAAAATATAAGTAAATGAGCTTAATGTATAAAATCTAAGTAAATATTTTGCTCCACACTTGAATGAACATGTTGCCTGGCCTCCTATTGTTATTCTGCCTTTTCTTCTTCTTCTTCTGGTTAGGGTGTCTATGGCAGACCACAGAACCGTCTGGTTAAAAGTTGTGAAATTTGGCACACTGATTGGGGAGGGTCTAAGGAACATTCTGACCAAATTTGGGCCAAGTGCTGCCAACGCACTGCCTAGATTCCCTGGGTCGAGACGTGTTCACTGCACCGTATGAGTTCCACCTAATTAGATTATCCACCATCTTGGATTTTTGTTAAAACCAGTTCACTGCTCCTCCTACAAATTTTGTTCAATCACAACAACATTTGGCAGCCGTCATCATCAGAGCAAGCCTCACAAAAGTTAACGTAAGAATTTTGAATACTCCGAACGGTTTTCCCGTAATGGGCCAACGAATGACAGCGAAGCCGTCAAACAGGAAGTGAGGCTGTATCTTAGTACTTTGTACTTAGTACTTTGGGGAGAATTTTTTAGGGCGTCCATCTAGTTTAGCGATTTTATAGAAGGCGTTCGAAAAGTCAGGAAGCAATTACAGTAAAATACATAAAAAACACTTTGTATTTATTATTTACAACATACGCTGTACATGTTCTCACTGTACGTTGTATCTCAGCAACCACTTCGAGTACAGACACAAAACTTGGTAGGCAACTTCAGGACCATGACCCAATGCTATGCAACAAATTTTGCTACAGCACCACCTACTGGTCAAAAGTTGCAATAACATGCTAAAAATGCTTACGTCTAACTGTCATTTTTGCTACTTCTCCTCCAAATTTTGTCCAATCTTCACCAAATTCGACTGACATCATCTTGAGACCTGTCTAAACAAAACTTATCAAAGTAACTTTCATATTCAAAATCGTTCTCCTGCAACATGCTGGCAAGTGCAAAAAACAGGATGTGAGGGTCTATCTCAGCAATGCATCTACGTATCATAACGAAACTTGAGTAACTTCAGGCCCATGCTCCAAATGTACCCAAGACGTTCTGTGACTGCGCCACCTTGTGGTCAAGAACTGTAACAATGTTCATTTTTTCCCTTACATCATTTGAAGACTTTGTGCTAAATTCACAGTTTTTCCAATATATTCCTGTTGGTTCCTGACTTTTCAGACACCCTGTGTACTGTTATTCATGAAGGACAATTTTAAATAGACAATTAGTTACCTAGTTCGATATTTTCTAGTTTCAACACATCATTCATTCTAACGTAATTTTGCATTTCAACCCGCCCCAGAAAAATCAATTAAATGTTTCAGGTTTTGTTGTTTTTTTTTAAATTCCAATAATAGCTAAATGACTAAACCAGCCATTTCCAATTACACATTTCAAAACCATCAATCTCAGTTCTTGACCAAATAATTACTTTACAATGCGTGCTTTTTATCCAAGACAGCAGTGTAAACCAAGCTTAAAGTAAAGGTTTTGTAAAATTAAGTTAACTCCACCGGACTATATTAAAATGTTAATGCTATTAAGCTTCTGGTTTGAGACGGTGGCACTGAGGAAACAAAAATAAAAAGCAGGGAGTCTCAGGGAACTTTCCAGCCATGGTTATTGGGGATCTAAATCTAAACCAACACCTGGATTTCTGTAAAGCTGTTAATGAGCTGGAGGTATACTGAATGAGATCTGTATATAAACACTTTTATTTACACAACGCTACACAAGCGTACGGCTCCTGTTCAGTCAATCAATTCAAGAACAGACTTTTGGCACCTTTACACCTGTCGATTTCGTTATTTCTATAAGTACAGACTACCCGTGGCCCGTGACCCTACATTATTCTCTCTGTTTGACCTCAAGATGAAATGTTTGGACACCGCTACTCTTTACTAAACTAACAAGATAAGAATGGAGAAGGAAATCAGTGATTTAGCTTTTGATACAAATATGTGGGAGAGCTGGTGATGATTACCCATAAATCACACACAGCTGTGCTGAAAACACACACACACACACACACACCCTGAAATGATAAAACTGGTCTGATGCAGCTCCAACTACACACATGACTAAAAAAAACCCTTGATCATTTTTTTTATGACGCGCTCTTTCACAACTGGTAAGCTAGCTCCCTCTCAGCCAGTCACCTACCGCTAGTATGTCAGGTCTTTTAGAAAACGTTTCCCATTAATGTTGTACTAAACATTATGAAATTTTGCTTAAAGCAATGCGGAAATAAAGATGACCTTGAAATAGCAATTATCCGCTGCTATACAGCATACCTGATCGCTAGTTAGTGAGTTAGCCAAGCTAGCTAAAGTTCTAGCACATGGGGCTTTCTTTAATCATCTCTTTAGTAATGTTTAACTCCTTAAAATGACAGGCTGTCATCAGTAATAATAAGCTATAAGCTTTTATAAGCTAGTTAGCTGGGAAGTCGAGCTTTGTTCGACGAAAAGCTCGACAAATTTCAAATCTCCGACTAGGAAAAATGGAAAGAAAACAACCCCTCAACTCGGACTTCAGTATATGACATCAGTCATACTGTCAACAGTCAAAAATAAATAAATAAATAAATAAATAATATTTTAATTTGTTAATAGTAGTATTTACTTTAGCTCAGTCAACATAGACTCATTATTTGGTTAAACCTACAATACTTACCATACACTTCACTGTTTTGAGAAAACTCGTGCTCAGTAATGTTAGCCGACTACAGGCGTACATGTTTTTCCCCACTTTGTAGCTTCCGTTTTGTAGAAAACGATGGAATTACGAGTTCCCACTTCTTGAGTTAAGTCCAATACAGCACTAACCTGGTAATTGGCTAGTTCGGACTAGCTAGCTCGGATTGTCTGAATGGTGTAAAGTCGACAATTCTTGCGGAAAACCTAAACCGTAAAACCTGCGGAAAATACACTAACTGTCCACTTTAATAGGAACACCTCTACTCCTGCTCGTTTATGCAGTTATCACATGGGCTGGTTTGAGTATTTCAGAAACTGCCGATCACCTGGGAATTTCACACACACACACACACACACAGACACACACACACACAACAGTCTCTAGAGTTAACACAGACTGGTGCAAGAAACTGAAGGCTGAGACACCTTGCTGATGAGAGAGATCAGCGGAGAAGGGCCAGTCTGGTCTTAGCGGACAGGACGTCTATAGTAGCTCGAATAAGCACTCTTTACAACCGTGGTGAGGAGAAAAGCATAAATATGCATATTAACTGCAATTTTGATCGAACAAATGTACAAAAAAATTGTTTTCTCAGAATGTCAGCCCTTTTTTCAGCATATTTCATGTGACATCCTTATCTATCGCGATATTATCCGCCAGCATTGCACAGATACTCGCCAGAGGTTCACTACCCACAAAAGGTCACAAACACTGAATCATGCATGCTCATACATTACACTGCATATTGCTAATGATGACTTTTATGATAAGAAAACAGCACTGTGGTCCAGCGTTTCCTGTTAGCATGGTTCTCTCCGCTCAGTATCAGAGCAGGAAATATCATCATTTCCAGTGAGGCGGTTTCCCTCGTTATTGTTGCAGCTGAGAGCCGCGGTGCTGACGCAATCACACATTCGTACCCAAATCAGCTCGGGAAGTCGAGCGGTGGCGGAAACAACGAAACCACAAGCGCAATCAATTCCCTGACCTTATTAATCCCACTATCCGGTGTAGACCATAGGGTTCCTTATTGGGTTCCCTTTCGGAACTTTCGGTTCCTCTCGAGGATTCTTCCCAGGTTTATCTACTACCATCATTGCTATTCTTTCTTTTCATTCTTGTACTTCTAATTTGATTTGCAGTATCACAAATGGAGCTTCAGTTTTCTATAATAAACAGGTCTCTCATACCTATGAATTTACTCTGAATTGAAATATTCCTCATGTATTTTAGGGAGTTTTCCCCTCAACACTGTCACTTCAAGCTTTTATTAGGAGTTACGCTACATGACGGCACTCCATATTCTTAAAAGAGCTCAATAAACGTCGCACTGAGCCAATTCCTGTGTGCCAGTGAGTGACTGGTATTCGCAGGGCATTGCAGTGCCATGCTACTCCTTCCTCAGCGCCTGATGATTTTCCAGGATTGGATTTACTGTCATCACTCACCATTACAATTTGGCCCTTGTCAAAGTCACTTGCCCATTCTTCCCGCTTCCAACACATCAAATTCAACTGTAATGAGATAATCAATCTTATTCCAGTTGTAACAAATACATAAGGCTTTTGTTTTGAGGGTTTTGTTTTTTTTTTACATCTAGGAGTTTAAAGAAAATAACGTTATAACATTTTTAAAAATATCTATCATCTATAATGTTTTTGAATGCTGAGGAGACGTGAAACATCCCAGGTTTTGTTTATTAAATGTCAAGGAGGAATTAATATCCAACATCACGCTACTTCAGCGTTTCAGTGAACCCACAAGATCTGGTCTCCCTCCCTCTCTCTCTCGCTCACTCTCTCTCGCTCGCTCCCTCAATCTCACTCGCTCCCTCAATCTCACTCGCTTTCTCACTCTCACGCTCTCTCACTCCCTCTCTTGCGCTCTCTCTCACTCGCTCACTATCTCTCTCACTCCCCCTCTCTCGCTAACTCTCTCTCGCTCTCTTTCACTCGTGCTCTCTCTCTCACTCGCTCGCTCTCTCTCTCTCTCCTTCTCTCGCTCGCTCTCACTCGCTCCCTCACTCGCTTTCTCACTCTCACTACCGCTCTCACGCACTCTCTCACTCTCACGCTCTCTCACTCCCTCTCTTGCGCTCTCTCTCACTCGCTCACTATCTCTCTCACTCCCCCTCTCTCGCTCACTAACTCTCACTCGCTCCCTCACTCGCTTTCTCGCTCTCTCACTCCCTCTCTCTCGCTCTCTTTCACTCGTGCTCTCTCTCTCACTCTCTCGCTCTCTTTCACTCGTGCTCTCTCTCTCACTCGCTCGCTCTCTCTCTCTCTCCTTCTCTCGCTCGCTCTCACTCGCTCCCTCGCTCGCTTTCTCACTCTCACTACCGCTCTCACGCACTCTCTCACTCTCACTCGCTCTCTCACTCTCACTCTCGCCCTCAGACACACACATACATTAACTGACCACACGTGAACCACAGAAAGTCAATTATAGGCTCAATAAATCATTTTTATAAATCAGCACAAATGTCTTTCTGCTAATAGAGGAGAAGATGGAGTCGTAATAATGATGATGATGATCGCTGCCTCATAAATCACACTTTCAGCAATCAACAGCGGGCACATTTTACACACTTATACACAGACGTATGTAAAAGGCTTTTAATCAGACGACACACTTTGAGGGACGAATGTAGAGGAAATGTTTAACCTGGTGACGGATGTTGCTTTCCCTGATCAATCTTGGTTGTGGTGAGGAGTTTAATCATTCGCACGGTTTAATATCACCACGGCAACCTCTCTCTCCCCGTCTGCGTTTATTCTCTCTCCACCTTCCATTGGTCTGTCTTTCAGCCCAGTCTAGTTTCTGTACGTCTGTCCCTCACACACTTTTTGTCTATCTCCCTATTTCTGTCCATCTGTCTTTGTCCACTATTTTGGTTCTCTCTCTCTCTATTTCTGCATGCCTGTCTCTCTCTCTGCACCTTTCTGCCTGTCTCTCTTTGTCTTTTTCTGTCTCTCTCTCCCCTTTTCTGTATATCTGCCTCTCTTTGCACCTTTCTGCCTGTCTGTCTCTGTCTTTTTCTGTCTGTCTCTCTCTCCCAATTTCTGTATGTGTCTCTCTCTCCCATTCTCTGTATATGTGTCTCTCTCCCCCTTTCTGTCTGTATGTCTCTGCACCTTTTCCATTTGTCCCTCTCTCTTCTGTCTCTCACTCTGTCTCCCTCTTATTGACTTTTTTGTTTCTCTTTCTCACCCATCTATCAGTCTGTCTCTTTCCTCGCTCTGAATCGCTTCCTCGTTTAATCCTTCCTTTCTGTTCCCATGTACCATTCCATGTCTAACCCAATTTCTGTTCCCTCACTCTTTCTCTCCCCCCTTTTTTGTCCCTCTGTCTTGCTCCTCTTTAGCACCATTTCTTTCCAACTCCCCATTTCTGCCCCTCATATCTGTCTCTTGCCCTCCCCGTATGTCTCCTGCCCCATTTCTGTCTGTTTCCCCCCTTTCTCTGTGCATCTCACTACCCTTTTGCCGTCTCCTCTTTCTGTCTCTTCTCTCACTGTCTCTCTCTTTGACATTTTATCTTCATTTTTCACCTCTTTTCTCTGTCTCTTTGTTGTCTCTCTCTCTTCTTCTCTGTCTATCCCTTTCTCTCACAGTCTTTCTCCCGTCTCTGTCCGTCTCTTCCAGAATGATGTAATCTTGCAGAGATCGGATTTGCCTCGGCTCCTTGCTCTCTTACTGTTTCTAAAGCTCCACGCCGGAGACACAAACACGCATCTCACTGAGAGTTTAGGACGGGACGGAATGAGGCCGTGTGCCACGCTGTCGCTGTTTCTCCCCTGCTGCACACTGACAGTCTGTAAACACGCGTGTGTGTGTGTGTGTGTGTGTGTGTGTGTAACCACCTGTGTAACTCAGCAGGGCTAGTATTTCCTGTTCCCATGCATCATTATTATTATTATTATTATTATTATTATTACTACTATTATGTGTATCAATTTGAATGAAAGGAACAGCTTGGCCCAAAATGTACACAACATCCCCCAGACTCCAAATGTAGTCAATTGGCCAAGACATGTTTGCTCCAAAACTGTTACTTAAGTGTCCAACAGTGATGCTCTTACAATTCAGTACAGTTGTGTTTACTTAATGATTTACGTGTGGATTTATGTGTCGCATGTCATATTCTGATTGCTTCACTATTTTAAAAAATATTTATGACTCAATAAAAAGTCAATACGTCAAACATGCATCAAATGAAAATGTGAATAACTGTAGAGTGTACATTTACTATGCATCGTATACGTGCAGGTGCAGAATAAGCAGTATGAGCACTATACCACACAGAGGCTTGCTCATGAGCTCAATATAATAAAAAGATTTTAAAAAGTTCAAATACAGCTATTACCCATGGAGCTCTTCTGCCCCCTAGTGGACATGAGTGGAAATTATTCAGCAACATAATCGATGCAGTTGGACAGATGACACTTCATTGACCTGATTTAAATTTAAATTGTAATAATACTAGGCCATCGTTTAATAAACGTTAATTTAACGTTGTCTGTGTTGGACAGAATTCCTTTAATTGCTCCACATATCAGGTTCTATGCATTCCAACACAATTAATGTTAGTTATTAATGATCTTTTTGTGGTACGTTCACTGCTCGATCCGTTTTTATTACTATCCTCTCTCTATATATATATATATATATATATATATATATATATATATATATATATATATATATATATATATATACACACATATACATATATACTTACTATACTTAACCATCTCTATTGTGCAAAGTGCAAAGTCAGTGCAACTCTACAATCCTCACTGTACTGTATTAGAATCTGCAGTGCGAGGGTTCTAGAATCATAAGTGCAAATGTTCTAGAATCCTCAGTGTAATGGTTCTAGAACCCTAACAGCAAAGACTCCTGGGCAATCGGTGCAAAGTCAGCGCAACTCCACAATCCGCATTGTAAATGTAGTAGAATCCGCTGTGTGAAGGTTCTAGAGCTGTCAGTGCAAATGTTCCAGAATCCTCAGTGTAAAGGTCCTAGAATTTTTAAAATGTTCAGAGCAAAGATTCTAGAACCTTCATGGCAAAGGTTCTAGAACCCTCAGTGCAACAGTTCTAGAGCACTCACTGCAAAAATAATTTACATAGCCATCAATGCAAAGTCAGTGCAACTCTATAATCCTCACTGTACTGTATTAGAATCTGCAGTGTGAGGGTTCTAGAATCATCAGGGCAAACGTTCCAGAATCCTCAGTGTAATGGTTCTAGAACCCTAACAGCAAAAGTTCCTGGGTTATCAGCGCAACTCCACAATCCGCATTGTAAATGTAGTAGAATCCGCTGTGTGAAGGTTCTAGAGCTGTCAGTGCAAATGTTCCAGAATCCTCAGTGTAAAGGTCCTAGAATTTTTAAAATGTTCAGAGCAAAGATTCTAGAACCTTCATGGCAAAGGTTCTAGAACCCTCAGTGCAACAGTTCTAGAGCACTCACTGCAAAAATAATTTACATAGCCATCAATGCAAAGTCAGTGCAACTCTATAATCCTCACTGTACTGTATTAGAATCTGCAGTGTGAGGGTTCTAGAATCATCAGGGCAAACGTTCCAGAATCCTCAGTGTAATGGTTCTAGAACCCTAACAGCAAAAGTTCCTGGGTTATCAGCGCAACTCCACAATCCGCATTGTAAATGTAGTAGAATCCGCTGTGTGAAGGTTCTAGAGCTATCAGTGCAAATGTTCCAGAATCCTCAGCCCAAAGGTCCTAGGATCCCCTAACAAACAGCACCATACCCCATAGAACTACTGTCTCACTACACACACCAGACCTGCTGCTTGGAACACGCTGCAGATGCTTACTCGGAAGCCTCGTGATTTCTCGGTAGTCGAAGTCAATTCTCACCTCTGATTGAATATTCCTCTGAAGTTGTAGTTGGCCCTGTAGTTATGGAGGGGTTTGGGTTCCAGCGGCCTGTAGACAGCCGGTTCTCCTCGCTTCATCGCCAATCCATTCAGCTCCACGGTGGGGGTGATGCTGCCTAAAGAACACACCAGAAATTCAGCATCCAACAAAGACAGATAGACAGAGATATACAGATATATATATATATATAGAGAGAGAGAGAGAGAAAGAACAGAATATCAACATTCAGTGCAAAGGTTGTAAATCCCACAGTGGAGCCCTATAATCATTACAGCATGGGGCCATGAAGCCTCAGAACAAAAGATCTACAATCCTTAGCACAAAGGTGTTAGACTTTTCTGAAAACTCTAGAACCCTCAGTGCAAAGTTTTTATAGTCCTCAGTAGAAAGAGCCCCAGAAGGGAAAAATTCGAGGGCCATCAGTGAAAATTCAGTGCAACTCTACAATCCGCATTGTACCGTATTAGAATCTGCAGTGTGAAGGTTCTAGAACTCTCAGTACAAATGTTCCTGAATCCTCAGTACAAATGATCTAGAACCCTAAAAGCAGAGGTTCTCTGGCTATCAGTGCAAAGTCAGTGCAACTATATGATCCTCAATGTAAATTTAGTAGAAGCCGCTGTGTGAAGGTTCAAGAGCTGTCCGTGCAAACGTTCTAGAATCTTCAGCGTAAAGGTGCTAGAGTTTTGAGAATCTTCAGAGTAAACATTCTAGTATCCTCAGAGCAAAGATTCTAGAACCTTCATGACAAATGTTCTAGAACCCTCGGCGCAACAGTTCTACAATTCTCAGTGTAACGGCCATGTAATCATTCACATAACCATCAATGCAAAGTCAGTGCAACTCTATAATCCTCACTGTACTGTATTCTGTATTCTGTAATCTGCAGCGTGAGGGTTCCAGAATCCTCAGTGTAATGGTTCTAGAACCCTGACAGCAAAGGTTCTCAGGCTATCAGTGCAAAGTCAGTGCAACTCCACAATCCTCATTGTAGATGTAGTAGAATCCACAGTTTGAAGGTTCTAGAGCTGTCAGTGCAAACATCCTGGAATTGTTTTTCAGAATCTTTAGAATGAACGTTCAAGAATCCTCAGAGAAAAGATTTTAGAACTCTCAGGACAATGTTTCGACAATTCTCAGTGTAAAGGTTCTAGAATCCTCACTGCAAAAAATTCTGTGCCAAGCCAGTTAAACTCCACAATCCTCATTGTAAATGTAACAGCACAAATGTCCGAAAATTTAAGTTAAGGTTCTAATATACGGTGTTAAAAACCATCAATACAAAGGTGCTAGATCCTCAGAGTGAAAATCCTTGAACCCTAACCACAACGGTTCTAGAACCATCGATACCAAGAGCAGTGAGACATTCATCGCTGCAAATGTCTTAAGGTCTTCCCTGCAAAGGCTCTAGAACCCTCAGTGCAAAATCTTTAGTGTGAAGTCATTAGAACCCTCAGTGCCGCTCTGGAACCTGAGGACGATGTAGTAAGTGTGTGTGTTCCAGTGAGTGTACCTGGATTGGTGTGTGTGTCTGGTTTAGTGATGCGTGGCGGGGGGCGGGGCAGCGAGCTCTCTGCCAGCGCTTTATTGGCTGTTGAGTGTTGAGCTTTCTTAATGCTGGAGCCTTCAGCTTCCCACACCTGCTCACCTAAACACAACTGTACAGTGAAGATCTGCGCACACACACACACACACACACACACACACACACACACACACACACACACAGAGCACAGTTAGAGCAGTTCAGCACTAACAACGAAACCTGCATTATTATACATACATAGACGTAAAAGTAGAGTGTATTTTTTTTACATATTTAAGTAAAAATGCATTATAATGAAATGATTCAAACGAAGTTGGCTTTCGCGTGGTGAGAGGAACTGAAGCAGCGCACCTTGGCGTGAGCAGGCCCCCGCTCGTTCAGCAGTTTGTACTGCGGCTGGATCCGGTTGAAACGGGCTAACTCATTCACCAGACACATTGGAGTTTTCTCTTTAGGGTTTGCCATGTTATCCTGGGGAGGAGCTGAAACAAAAACACACTCAGTCACACCATGACATGACGTCACTTAAAATAAGTGCTTCTGCTACTGAAATCTCTTAACAAACGGTATTTCTAGAAGCTTCCGTCACTGCGTGACAGAACCCTCACACTGCCACTGCACTGTTCTATGGCATTCGATGTCGTCCTCTTTGAAAATGAGAAGCTGTAAGTGGATACCATAAAAGGTCTTCACACACACACACACACACACACACACACACACACCTGGTGGGACTGTGGGCACCGTTCCGTTGATGGAGGGCACAGCGTGCGCTGAGGTCTGCACTTTCACTTGAGCCATGCTCTATATCTGTAAAATGAGAGAACAGTGAGACGTTCCATTCGTACAGGACGTGCCACGAGGAAGAAGTATGTGCCTGATACAGATGTGGCACATACAGATGTGTAGGCAATGTGCATCTCCAGGTGAAGGTTTAAGTCACATCATTCAGATGAAGTTCTAGAATCCGCTGTGTGAAGGTTCTACACGCTTCAGTGTTACAGATATAGGATCCTCCATGCAACAGTGCAGATTGTCTAGAATTCCCATTGCGGAGGTCTTAGAATCCGCTGTGTGAACGTTCTAGAACCCTAACAGCTAATGTTCCTGGGCACTCAGTGCAAAGTCAGTGCAACCCTACGGTCCTCAATGCAAATGAATTAGAATCCGCTGTGTGAAGGTTCTAGAGCACTCAGTGCTAAGGGTGAACCCTTAGGGCAGCTCTATAATCATTACTCAGAACAAAGGTTCTACAATCCTTATTGGAAAGGTGCTAGAATCCTCAGCACAGTAGGTCTATAGAATAGTCAGTGCAAAGGTACTAGATTTTTGATGTTTTTTTTTAGAATTTTCAGAGTGAACATTCTAGAGTGCAAAGATTCAAGGACCTGCAGTGCAAAGGTTCCAGGACCCTCACTGTGATGATCTTAGTACCCTCAGTGCAAAGGTTCAAAACAATCAGTGCAGATTTTCTAGAATTCCCATTATGAAGATCTTAGAATCCACAGTGTAAAGGTTCTAGAACCCTAACTGCTAAGGTTCCTGGGCCATCAGTGCAAAGTCAGTGCAACCCTACAGTCCTCAGTGTGAAGGTTCTAGAATAGTCAGTGCAAAGGTCCTAGATTATTATCATTATTTTTTAGAATCTTCAGAGTGAACGTTCTAGAACGCAGAAATTCTAAAACCTGCAGTGCGACGGTTCCGGAACCCTCATTCTGAAGAATCTGAAGATCTCAGTGCAAAGGTTATAGAACTATTAGTGAAAAAGGTCTAGAGCCATCAATGCAGATTTTCTAGAATTCACATGATGAAGTTCTTACAATTACAACCTCGGTGTTAATGATCTAGAACCCTAACAGCAAAGGTTCCTGGGCCATTAGTGCAAAGTCAGTGCAACCCTACAGTCCTCAGTGCAAATGAATTAGAATCCGCTGTGTGAAGGTTCCAGAGCACTCAGTGCTCTAAGGGTGAACCCTTAGTGCGGTCCTATAATCATTACTGTAAGTGGCCAAGAATACTCAGGGGAAAAAAGGTTCTACAACCCTTATTGGAAAGGTGCTAGAATCCTCAGCACAAAAGTTCCAGAATACTACAGAGTGAAAGTTCTACAATCTTCAGGCAAATATTCTAGGACCTGCAGTGCAAAACGTTTCAGAATCCTCCCTGTGAAGATCCTCAGTGCAAAGGTTCTAGAACAGTCGGTGAAAAGGTTGTGAACTTCCTAGGACCATCAGTGCAAAGTGAAGGCAGCTCTACAACGCATGTTGTGAATCTTTACTGCAAACGGCATCCAAGTGTCCTCGGGTTCTCCAATCCTCACTGGGAAGATCTTAGTATCCTCGGTGTGAAGGTTCTAGAACACTCAGTGCAAAGGTTTTAGAATATGTACTGTGGAACCCAAAGTTCCGACTCACCAAACGCCCATAAGTAGTAGTTCAAAGTATTCTTAGCAATTAACAACACTTATGAAACATCGCACACTACATAAATAAGTGCCCCCCTGCTCAGTACTCAGTACTCTACCCATCCCTAGAGAACAAGGGACACGGTTTCAGAACAGGGAAGACAATGGACTGAAGGTGAGTGACTGAGGCTTCTCCATTGTCTACACAGAGGTGAATACTCTCGACTTTCCCGGCGGACGTCGTTGATTTAAACTGCATTTCCTACACCAACGAAGACTCCAGTGCTGTTCACCCTCTCTTCAACATGACATCTTTTTTTATTATTGCTGTTCTTAATATTCTAGCCGTATCCTAAGGCCTCGTCTGTCATTTTAGCTTCTAAAACATTATCACAGACAGCGTCTAAAAACCTGACAGGGTGTCATTTCCATTCTCCTGAGCTGGACACGCTGTATTTAACACCCTGTTACTTACTTTAAATAAACAAATGCTGCTAGCATGTTTGTTCGGCTCTCCCTCCACCTCTTTCTCTCTGAAACAGACGCAACTGCTCAGTACCTGGTTACTGTTACTAGCGTGTTCTTGAAGAGTTCCGACTTTTAATCTGTTGATGATTAAGAGAGGTCTGTCACGTTCTATAACCCGAGTTTAATATTCACTCTTCCGCTAGCTGTGTGACTGAACTGACCAAAAGCCTGAGGTAAATTAGCTTTCAAGCTAAACATACGTTACATAGCTAACGTAGCACAGTCCTGTAACGTCACCTGTCCACTAGTGAACTGCACACTGAGCTTCGGTGCTTAAACAAAACTAATCCGTTTGTATGGATCGAAATCAAGTTAGCAAGTTAGCACAGAGCTCGCGCCGACAGGAATTCAGGATTGCAGCGAGACATGATGTTGATATCAGTACTGAGGCAGCTTCCAAAGCTTCAGCTTTCATGCTAATATCACCTAGAGTCGAGTCCCTGCCGTAACTCAGCATATCTGTGTCGTTTGGCTGAATTGCATTCTGGGACTTTGTGTCCAACTTGAGCACTGTGCATTAGGTAGGATTTGTGGGGGGAAGAAAAATAGGCCTCAGACAGGTAAATATGTGGCGCTGAAGAAGATTTGAACGATTATTTAAACTCATTGAGCCCGCCCCTATTTCCACCAATGTACCAAAAGCGCCGCCTCCCCAAAACGTCAGGTTTCGTACATCGTTTTTGCTGGAGAACGGCTATAGCCTCTGGTGTACGCATAACCTGTCAAAGTATACTCCATTTGATGTGTACGCGTACACGGTCGGCGGTCGGCACGTGCGCGTTACGACAGCTGTACAGAGCAGTAAAGCAGACCTTTTGGTGTGAAGGACGACAACGAAGAAGAATCACAACAACACGAAGAACAATGCTTGGTCAATCTCTTGCCACGATTAGCACCCATATACAAATCCTTATACACTTTAAAGGCTAGAATTACTTTCTAACCTGCACTCGTTTCCATCTCTTCCGTTTTTTTCCTTCGACTACCTTGAGAATCAACGGCCCTGGGTCACTGTCGCCACCTTGTGGAACAACTAAATAGGGCAAGGGAATTAAATGCGCACGTGCGACACGCGCGTACTCTACTGATGACGAAATTTGCGTCCCGCGTACCGTACGCTGTTCCTAGCGTGCGCGTAAAAAGTGAAGCATACTTTCTACTTATCGTGGATATTTATCACGTCAGACTTTCGCCGCTTTTATTTTCGGGCAGAAATGTCTCGCGAATCCTCTCTCATCTACCTTTGCTTCGAAAGTTTTAATCGTGTGCTTTTCTTACGAAACTCATGACTCACTGAGAGATGAGATGACGAGCGAAGCTTTGAAAGGCGACTGCTTTCATCTCTGTCGTTTTTTGTCGTGGCCAAAAATGCTCGATTTGGGTGCGGATTTTTTTTCCCCCCTTCAAAATTTTACGACGCAACTTGGAGTCTTTTGTACTTTGATTTGCGGAAAACTACTTGGATCGGTGAAATCTGCAATTGCACGAAATTGTTTTTGCGCGGTAACCGCGACCTTTCAGCTGTACTCATGTCCGACGTACACGAAGCGAAGGCGACTTTGCCTGAATGCGTGTTGCGATGATGTCACACGACACGTCTTGGCCCACATCCTCGTCCATTTTGAAAAATTGCAAGCTCCTCCGGATATCGCCGAGTCAGTTTGATTTTGCGTTAATTTCTGCAATCGCGTAATCCTGGAAGGACTGGTTATAGCGTCGCCTTTATCCGTTAGACTAGCGGTGGAGAGCTCTACCGTTCGGCGCAACGTCCAACCAATCTCGTAATGTTTTTCTTTTTTTCCATCTAGGCTAACGATTAAGGCTGGGTAAAAAATATCGATTCTCCGATTTTAATCGATCTTCAATTTAACGAAACGTTATCGCTTCTTAATGCGCGTGCTTGTGAATATCATCTGGAGTTCGCCTCTCGTCCTGAACACGTCGCCAACTTTCGTGTTTTGAACTTTGAAAACGTTTTTATTTCTTAAACATCTTTCAAGTCGTTAATGAATTTCACTCTTGCACATTTACAATGTTGTTTGTTTTCTACAGTAATGTGCAGTTTGTGCTTACCTCGTGTGCACTGTACGCACATATTTATGATTTCTTGTTATGCTGTTTGTTACTCAAAGTAAAAGTAATAAGCAATTCAGCATAATTGCGTTGGCCCTGTTGTTTACGTAAATGTCTATTTCATTAATATAGCTAAGTAGGAGGGTTTCAGTCACCAGCATTTATATTCAAACATGGATTCCATGTCTGCAAAACAAACATTTTAAATGAAATATTGATAGGTATTCAGTATCGAATCAAATCGAACTCGAATTGATAACATTTAAATAAGAATCGCCCAATTGGTCGCAATTCCCATCAGTAACGATGCAGTCGACGAACTGCTCCTTCGCTGCTGGAAGGACTGCACCAAAGACGCATTCACGTTCACACTACTAATGTGCTTGTCAACGAATCTGACCCCGTTCACACCTGTACTTAATATCAGTGATATTTTTCTCCTATTAAAAAGACGCCATTGTAACTGCACTAGCAGTGCGGTGTCACTCTGTGACATCATCACGACACGACCGCCGACTTCTTACGAGGAGAACGAAAAGACGGAATCATCTACCGAGGTAACATCCGAATGGATAGACAGGTCAGAACTATTTCTTTATAAACATGTTTCATGTGTTTTAGGGTGGAATGACCCTTTAAGCAGGCAATACATATTAACCTGGGTTGTTATAGGAGACTTGCTGAGTGTCAATACAAAACATCAAACCCCCCCCAACAATAACTCAAGACTTTGAGGCAGAGAACCACGCCAGCTCACCCACCACATGCTCCTGAGAATGACAATAAATGATATTAAATATGAATAAATGCTAAACAATGCTGCAGTGATGTGATGTTTTGAGTTCAGCTCTTTCTCCCTGTATTAGTGGACACTATGTTAGTAGCCGCTTGCTTTAGAGGAGCTCTGCTTGCTTCTACGTGTTTCCGTCCGCACAGACAGCTTCAAAAGGCTTTACGGGTTTATATATTTGATAGAAAGAGTTCGACAGTATTTTATTTCTTTATTTTATTCTCGCTTTAATTCAGCCTTAGCTGCACGGTTAGCTGTTAGCTGTGTGTTTATCCATCATGGCTGAATCTCTCAACTCCCCCTTGCGCATCCGACCCAAACCTCTCCATCACATCTCTCAGCAGCTTTAACACACGCCTCATACACACACTCACACACACACCAAACACTGCTCACACACCGGCGCAAAAACTTCCACCTCACATACTTCCCGTGTCAATTGTGTGGGTTTGTTTCGTTTTGTTTTGTTTTTTTTACCTCAGTCCGCGGCCAGACCTCCAACATTGGCAAACACTAAAGAGAACTAATGACACTGGACCGAACCACCGAGAGGATGAGCGCTGGATTTTTACACATGAACAAGTTTTTATAAATCGAGTCTTTACGATACAGCGAACATGATATGAAGATAAACACACCTAACGGTGCTATAAATGTATTGTAAAATCCACTATAACCGCGCTGGAATTTAAATTTCGCGCATTAAAATGAGAATGCTCCCCCCCATTCGCTTTTGCAATTGGTACAGTCCGACTTCCTGCTGCAGCTGAAGAGCTTTTCCCAACTCCTCATAGATAGCGTTAAGGGAATAAATAAACATTCATAACAGGCTCGTTTATTAAATATATCATTTATCCAAAATGTCACTCTGCAAACAGTAAAAGCTAAATTAATTAGTTGAATCATTCATTTAAATGTAGTTTAATTTCATGTAAAATGTATCTAAAATCACGTTAGAATATGTTATGTTCGTTGTTTTTTTTTTTTTTTTTGGTCACGTTCTATAATGTTACACACCTGTAAAACATCAGGATATTTTTTTTATATATATATTTCGATTTTTTAAAACTAATTATTTTATAGATATTAATAGAGACACAATATGGTCATGTGTCCACATACTTTTGACCGTATAGTTTTTTTTTTTCTAGACATGTAAAGTAAAATGTATGTGTAGCTATGTACAGAAAAATGTCCATGTAGATATACTTTACATATCTGTAAAGTAAAATGTATAGGTAGATGTGTATAGTAAAATGTATAGGTAGATGTGTATAGTAAAATGTGTATGTAGATATACTTTACATATCTCTAAAGTAAAATGTATAGGTAGATGTGCATAGTAAAATTAATATGTAGATATACTTTACATATCTGTAAAGTAAAATGTAGATGTGTATAGTAAAATGTACGTGTAGATGTGTATAGTAAAATGTATGTGTAGTTGTGTAATGTAAAATGTGTATGTAGCTGTGTACAGTAAAATGTACATGTAGATGTGTATAATAAAATGTAGATATAGTAAAATGTCCATGTAGATATACGTTACATATCTGTAAAGTAAAATGTATAGGTAGATGTGTATAGTAAAATGTGTATGTAGATGTGTATAGTAAAATGTGTATGTAGATGTGTATAGTAAAATGAATATGTAGATATACTTTACGTATCTATAAAGTAAAATGCATACATATATGTGTATAGTAAAACGTGTATGTAGATGTGTATAGTAAAATGTACGTGTATGTAGATGTGTATAGTAAAACGTACGTGTAGATGTGTATAGTAAAATGTACATGTAGATGTGTATAGTAAAATGTACGTGTATGTAGATGTGTATAGTAAAACGTACATGTATGTAGATGTGTATAGTAAAACGTACGTGTAGATGTGTATAGTAAAATGTACATGTAGATGTGTATAGTAAAATGTACGTGTATGTAGATGTGTATAGTAAAACGTACATGTATGTAGATGTGTATAGTAAAACGTACATGTAGATGTGTATAGTAAAATGTACATGTAGATGTGTATAGTAAAATGTACATGTAGATGTGTATAGTAAAATGTACGTGTATGTAGATGTGTATAGTAAAACGTACGTGTAGATGTGTATAGTAAAATGTACGTGTAGATGTGTATAGTAAAATGTACATGCAGATTCTGAGTGTTGAATTTGTTAGCTGATCATGGGAAATCTCAATATATATAATGTACTTACACTATATGGCCAAAGATTTTTGGACACCTGACCATCACAACCAATCTTGATTTGAATTTTTTTTTTTTTTTTTAAATAAAAAAATAAATAAATAAACAGTTGAAAAGTTGAGTAGCTTTTTGACTTTGATAAAACTTCTTGGTGATTCACAGAGTCAGGAGATTCAAGAGTTTGTCATACAGTCAGGTCCATAAGTATTTGGAGTGACCATTTTTGTAATTTTGTCCCTGTACACCACCACAATGGATTTGAAATGATGTAATAAAGATATGATTGAAGTGTAGACTTTCAGCTTTAATTCAAGGATTAACAAATACTCATTAACTGTTTAGGAATTACAGCCATTTTTTACAGAGTCCCTCCATTTTCACAGGCTCAAAAGTTATTGGACAACTGACTGATAAGCAGTTTCATGGCCAGTTGTGGCCTGTTTTCTTGTTATTTCATGACAAATAAAAGATTTTTTAAAAAAAGTCTGGAATTGATTCCAAGCATTGAATTTGCATTTGGTAGCTGTTCATGGGAACTCTCAATAAGCAGTCTAAAGCAAGTGTCAAAGCAAGTGAAGGAAGCTGTCGTTAAATTGAAGAAGAAAAAAAAAAACCCCAGACCTCTCAAAGAGACAGCAGAGACTTTAAGAGTGGCCAAATCCATAATTTGCTCGATTCTTAAAAAGAAGGAATGCACCGCCGAGCTCAGCAACACCAAAAGGCCTGGAAGGCCATGGAAGACAACTATAAAAATGGATGATTGCAGAATTCTTTCCTTGTTGAAGAAAAACCCCTTCACAACATCTAGCCAAGTCAAGAACACTCTGGAGGAGGTAGGCGTATCTTTGTCAAAGTCTACAATCAAGAGACGCCTTCATGAATGTAAATACAGAGGGTTTACCTCAAGATGCAAACCACAAACACTCAAGAACAGAAAGGCCAGAGTAGACTGCTTTAAAAAAATGAATAAAAAAAAAGCCTGCCAGTTCTGGAACAATGTTCTTTGGACTGATGAAACCAAGATGATGTTTTTAAATTTAATTTTAATTTGTTAATGTTTCACAAAGCCAGAATGTTCGGCTATTAAACATCAATTGTTTTGGGTCATATCAGTGATTTGTTTATTTGCTATGAAGTAAAAAAAAAGCCAGGTGAACATCCACGAAGTGTGGCGATTCCATAATTTTTTGCCAGAGGTTGTATAAATACATGTATAATAGTATGCAAGTACGTCCTATTCTTTTTATTTATTAGGTCATTTATTTTATGCAACGTTCCACATTTTATTTTGTTTGTTTCATTATAGTTTATGAATCATGACGTACAGAAGAATAAACTGGAGAAATTCATACAAACCACACTGCAATAAGAATTTACAGACATGGTTTGATGATGTATTTCACAAGACTTTTCATCCTCTATGCGTTTCTTATTTGAGCTAATAAATAAATAAATAAATGTAAAAAATGGATGGAGTTCTGTTCTCTTGGCTCCCCCCCCCCCCTTTTCACAAGCCTATAAAAAGAACCTACGACGTAGACCTTCCTGTTGGTCATCGGGTTAGTTTACACAACATTAGCTCTGCGAACAAATGTTATTAGCTTGTATTCCACAAAACATTCGAGTGCTTGCTAGGTTTAACTATACAGAAAATCACATGCTAGCTTCCCAGTGAACTTCGTTAACTACAAAGCGTCAGCTAACTTGCTCATTTTAATGCAGTGTGGCAGGTATAGGGTTTAGGTAGCTGGCTAAATTAGCTAATGTTGCCATTACTATTAGATAAAGATGAGTGCTGTCACATGACCATGTTTGTAATGGCTGACGAAACTTACCTTGTTGACCAGGGGGTTATTGCAATACAATCACCACTGGATTAGCCTGAGCAAACTGAAAATCTGAATTCAGAGCCTAATTTGCAAATAATCATTCTTTACTATACATGTCCATTCAGCTAAAGAGTAACACACACAATTTAAATATACATATTGATTTTTTTTGTAAAATATTTCCTTCAGGGGAAAGAAAGAAAGAAAGAAAAAACGAAACATACACGATAAAACACAAAAGAACTGTAGGAAAGCTGATTTCTTCTTGAGGGGAAAAAGTACCTGAGTCTGAAAAGTGTGACCAGGAGAACAAACACACATAAGATGATCAGGACTAAAACAATTCTTCACATTTAGACATGTGCCGATAATTCCACATCCGCACTACTGTTATCGTGAACACTTCAAAATGTTTACAGAATTCGTACTTTAGTCTAAGTATTTAGATTTAGCTAGTGGCATGTGTTTGTTAGCTATGGTCATGCCTATGAGAGCTAACCTTGGGTTTTTTTTTGCTTTTAAAGCACTGTTTGGATCTAAGACGACATTTTCCTTTCAAATCAGAACTAATCTAACAACAATATATAATTTTGCGAAATGCACTTACAAAGCTTGCCTACGCTAATGTCTTTACTGTTGCCATTCCTGTAGTTACCCAGTCCCTCCAGGATCGCAGAAATGAATGCAAAATCAAACAAACTCCACAATGTTCGGAGGAGCTTGCAATTTTTCACATTTAGCATACTAACGTAGATTTTACGTCAGTTTGGCCGATACACATCATGTGATGTCATCACAACGCGCGTTCAGCCAAAGCCTGCTTCGATTCACGTGCGTCGAACATGAGTACACCAAAAAAGGTCTCATTTACCAACAAACGTCACTGCGAAAGACCGTGCAAGACTATTTCGTGCGATTGCCAATTCAAGTAAGTTTTCCGGAAAAAAAAACGCACAAAAATCTCGGGGAAGTTTTGGGGGGAAAACTCAGCAGCAAAATCAAGCATTTTTTTGCCCCAACAATAACAAAAAAAAAACTCCTGTATGGACTTGTTACATTTAGCTAGCTAAACGTATTTGTTAGCTAGCTAGCTAGTTCTGTCCAATAAGAACAGGTCAAGTTAAACATATAATAATATCGTGATCACGTTGTAGGCTTGGATAAAATATTAGACAATCATGATATGAAAATAGTAAAAGTCGTATCGACACACGGCTATTCACAAACAGCCATGTAAACTAAAGTAAACTTTACGCCGCCTAACTTACAGCCCTTTTAAAATCGTTCAAAATTTCATTTATAGAAATGAATAAATACACTACAGAGGCCTTTCTAACATTCATTACAGTCATCAGTCTCCAGAATAACCATAGACACAAGGAACGTTGCTAAACATTTACCTGTCTATTACTTTCTGTATGACTAATGAGGAAAATCATAAATACAGTAGCATACAGGCACGTTTCGATATTAACTTTCCAAATCACAATACCCGCTCATGCGTTTAATCACGGCTTCCCGATATCCCTACAACACTGTACTGGTGTCAGTGTTATTGTTCTGAATAACTTTTAGATTTTAGATACGTACATTCGCGACCAACCACTAGATTAGGAACGCCTGGCCATTCATGCAATTATCCAAATCAGCCAATAAAGTGACAGTAGCACAGTGCATAAAATTATGCAGCTGCAGGTTTACAGTAAAATGTTCACATCAAACATCAGAATGGGGAAAAATGGGACCATGAACTAAGGCATGCTTGTCGGTGTTAGATAGGATGGTTTGAGTATTTCAGAAACTGCTGATTTATGGGAATTTCACACATAACAGTCTCTGGAGTTTTACCAGTGGTACAACAAACAAACAAACAAACAAACATCCAGTGAGTGGCAGAAATACTTTCTTGATGAGAGAGGTCGGAGGAGAATGGCCGGACCGGTTCAAGCTGAACGTGAAGAGTTCAAGGTGTTGAATTAGCCTCCGAATTCCCCAGATCTCAATCCAGTCGAGCATCTGTGGGATGTGCTGGACTGGTTCAAGCTGGCAGGAAGGCTACAGTAACTCAAATCAACCACTTTTTACAATGATGGTGAGCAGAAAAGCATAACCTTAAGGTGGATGAGCTGCAAAAGCAGAAGACTACATCAGAGTCTGCTTCCGTCAGCCAAGAAAAGGAATCTGAGGCTAAGGTGGCCACGGGCTCACCACAACCGGATAGTTGAAGATTGGAACATTCACTGCAATACGTTTTTCTTCAATTTGATGTGTGATGTGAACAAGAAGCTCTTGGCCTGTATGTACATGATTTTATGCGTCGCTCTGCTGCAACATGATTGGCTGACTGCATAACTGCGTGGAAGAGCACATGCACAAGTGTTCCTAATAAAGAGGTCAGTGAAGGTTGTTTTTTTTGGGGTGTTTTTTTTTTTTTTTTTTTTTAAAGGGGTGGGGAAAAAAGCACAAACCAAGCTTAAATAAATGGGAAAATTGAAGAAAAGGAATACAAAAAAAAAATAATAATAGTATAATTAAATAATTACATCTTATATAATAAATATAAAGTGCATCGTCGATACTGACGATGTATTGAAGTATTCACAATAAAACGATCATGCATTTTAAACATCGCCGCATGTAATATAAACGATTATCGGCACATGCCTAGTTAATTAAATAGAAATAAATTAGTGAGTGACGTTTCGATCGAAACTGTTCTGTGCCTTCGTAGAGGATTTCACAGTGCATATAAAACATCAACAAAACCAGGTGCACAAACGCAAAAAAGCACTTAATGCTAGGTAAGTCGTGTCCTGATGAAACAAATGATTTAGGTTCATTATTGCACAAAAAAAAAAAAAATGGAAAAGAACGTTCAATTTCATCATATATTAAATAAAGTAGAAAAAGTCGAGGGCTTTGTCTCAAATTGCATACTTTAGTATTAACTGGATGTACTAACCTCTCAATTCGAAGACCAGACCCTCGTTGTTTTTCAAAACATTTTCTGAAGCCTGAAACTAGCAAAAAAAAAAAAAATGTCCTTGATTCTGATGAACTGATAATCTGACTAGCAAAACATCTGACAAATCTGCATCTGACTAAACCTAACCTAGATCTCATCAGACTTGACTTGACTCAACTCAACTCACAACCTGAACACGGTCATGGAAGGCCCTTTTATACACAATGCTCACATTATAAAGGGGTTGGTGTGCAGAAGCAGGCAATTTGAGACAAAGCTAAGAAACCAAAAAAATGTTTAAAAAAAAAAAAAAAAAATGGAATCAAGACTTGTTGCTTAATCCGGCATCCTTCTGGAGTCAATCCTGATTGGGAGTTTCCGCCGTTAATTCTTGATGTCTTTGCTTTGACCGAAACCATCTTGTTGTTATCGTAATGCTGGTCCTTGAGTAAAAGTTCACGTCCTCCGTTTTCAGTCCGAGGCTAAAGTTCAGAGTTTAAAAAGTGCTAATGTAGGTCAGCAGGAACTTCTTTCTAAACGTGTGGTCGAGCATCAACACGTATCATCTGCAAAGAAACAAATGTTCAGTGCTCATTTTTTTTTTATGGATGTTCCATGACATTACATGTACCCATCAACTGATAAAATAGTACAGCACTATGATATAAGAACGCGTAGGGCTTTTCACATTTGAAATAGTTAACCCAGGATTCCGTTTTCCCAGGGTTATCTTGTTTCACGCTCCACACTGCTCATACTTTACCCAGGGTTAACAATTAATCCTGGATGAATAAAGCACGTGACCGGTCTAAATAACTGGCGCTTTCGCGGCAGTGAGAAAAAACGTCCCCACGTAAATCTTCCTTGGCTGTTTTAGGCCTCCTAAGACGAACAAAGGCAAGAAAACAAAGAAAAACGACAAAAGAAAGAACACTTTGCATAGTTGACCAGGCGTTCGTTGATATTCAGTTCCTTAAACACTTGGTTATTTCTGACTGTGCCATCAAGTTTGTCCTGAACAGACGTTTCTGATCATGACTGTAAAAATAAAACCTTCGCTCCGTCAACATTTGACTACTGTTTACACAACACGGGGTGTTCTGTGACTGTGCAAAGCATGTGATATGAGACACGCGCTGTTCAATTTCTGATTGGCTGTCTGTTGCTAAGCATCTAGCCGTAACATTCTAACACCGCACTGTTTCATACTGTACGTGTTTGGCACAGCAATACGGGGTTAAACCTGCATCAGAGTAGGGTTTCATAAAAGCGTTGATAAGCCGGGGTTAAACACGGGGTTTCGGACGTTGATAATCCGGGGTTAAAAGCGGGGTTTCGGACGTTGATAAGCGGGGTTTCGAACATTGATAAGCAGGGGTTAAAAGCGGGGTTTCGAACGTTGATAAGCCGGGGTTAAAAGCGGGGTTTCGAACATTGATAATCTGGGGTTAAAAGCGGGGTTTCGAACGTTGATAAGCCGGGGTTAAAAGCGGGGTTTCGAACATTGATAAACAGGGGTTAAAAGCGGGGTTTCGGACGTTGATAATCCGGGGTTAAAAGCGGGGTTTCGAACGTTGATAAACCGGGGTTAAAAGCGGGGTTTCAAACGTTGATAATCCGGGGTTAAAAGCAGGGTTTCGAACATTGATAAACAGGGGTTAAAAGCGGGGTTTCGGACGTTGATAATCCGGGGTTAAAAGCGGGGTTTCGAACGTTGATAAACCGGGGTTAAAAGCGGGGTTTCAAACGTTGATAATCTGGGGTTAAAAGCGGGGTTTCAAACGTTGATAATCCGGGGTTAAAAGCAGGGTTTCGAACGTTGATAAGCCGGGGTTAAAAACGGGGTTTCGAACGTTGACAACCCGGGTTTAAGCACAGCGTGACAAGCCCTTCTGAGGCATGCTATTATAGGAAAATTACATTATAGCATTAAATCCCTCCACATTATTGATTACTTTCCTATAACATCATACCCTATCGTGTTTAATCTTTACATCATACAGAACTGATTATTAGCTCGTGTCTAGCTGGTATGTCCAGAAACAGCAGTAATGTTCTCACCATGATACCACCATTTAGTCTTCTTTGGGTTTTTGTTGCACGTCCTTACATAAAAAGAGTTATCTGGAGGCCGTCTCTGAAAGAAACAGATGAAATCAACTTTAAAGGAGCAGCATGGGATTTTTACAGACCTTTTAAGTTGGAGTGTCTAATTTCTGGGGCAGAAACACAAACAGCCTGAAATAAAGAACCTAGTGTGATTCATTGCACATCAAAGTTTCTCTAAGGTATCACTGAGCCCGTGTGCTTCTGGTGTTTCTTGTCTCTTGACTGTCAGGATTATATCTAGATAGGGATTACCTGCATACTGTCAAACCGGAGATACAAATGCCCTAGAGCCACATTTAAAACAGATTAAAATCTGATCTCTCAAACCACAGGAGGTCTGAGACTAGGCTTGTATGATATAATGATTTAATCATCTGTACATGATATTACTGCCATAATAACCAAAGACTTTTACTCAGAATGTATTAGATTACCAGCCTTGGCAACTTTTACTCATTTATATGTACAATTTAGGAAACAGGAACTGAAGAACAGTCAAAGATTTGAGCAGATTTGAATATTCTGCATGATACAGCATGATCGGATTTAAATCTAGATATTTAATATTTGACTAAGAGTTTAACTACATTTGTTAAAACCTTATCAGCATGTAATCCAGATACAAAATGCTTGAGATGACTGTATAATCCTATACAGTGGTGCTTGAAAGTTTTTTTTTCTATATTTCTGTATACATATGACCTAAAACATCAGATTTTCACATAGATCCTAAAAGTAGAAAAAGAGAACCCATTTAAACAAGTGAGAAAATATTATAACTTGGTCATTTATTTATTGAGGAAAATTATCACATTTCAGTAAAAAAAAAAAAAAAAAAAGAGTTGTTGATGCTCATCCGGCTGGAAAAAGGTTACAAAACCATCTCTAAAGAGTTTGGACTCCACCAATCCAACCAGTCAGACAGATTATGTACAAATGGAGGAAATTTAAGACCATTGTTACCTTCCCCAGGAGATGAGACCAACAAAGATGACTCCACGAGCAAGACGTGTAATAGTCTGCGAGGTCAGAAAAGACCACAGGGTAACTTCTACGCAACTAAAGTCCTCTCTCACAGTGGCTAATGTTAATGTTCATGAGTCCACCATCAGGAGAACACTGAACAACAATGGTGTTCATGGCCGGGTTGCAAGGAGAAAGTCACTGCTCTCCAAAATGAACATTGCTGCCCCTCTGCAGTTTACTAAAGATCATGTGGACAAGCCAGAGGTCTATTGGAAAAATGATTTGTGGACGGATGAGTCCAAAATAAAAAAAATGTATTTAAATGAGAAGCGTTATGTTTGGAAAAAGGAAACACTGCATTCCAGCATAAGAACCTTATCCCATCTGTGAAACATGGTGGTGGTAGTATCATGGTTTGGGCCCGTTGTGCTGCATCTGAGCAGGACGACTTGCCATCATTGATGGAACAGTGAACTGTGAATTATACCAGCGAATTCTAAAGGAAAATGTCAGGACATCTGTCTGTGGACTGAATCTCAAGAGAAAGTGGGTCATGCAGCAAGACAATGTCCCTAAACTCACAAGTTAAAGAAGACTAAAGTTAATGTTTAGGAATGGCTAAGTCATGTCCTGACCTTAATCCAATAGAAATGTTGTGGAAGAACCTGAAACAAGCAGTTCATGTGAGGAAACCCACCAACATCCCAGAGTTGAAGCTGTTCTTTAATGTGGAACAGGATAAAATTACTGAAAGCAAAGGTTCACTTATTTTTGCCACTCGCAGATATATAATATTGGATCATTTTCCTCAATAAGTAAATGACCACGTATAATATTTTGGTCTGATTTGTTCAACGGAGATCTCTTTATCTACTTGTAGGAATTGTGTGAAAATCTGATGTTGTTTTAGGTCTTATTTATGCAGATATTATATTATATATATATTGAGGAAATATATATATATATATATATATAATATATATATATTGAGGAAATATATATATATATAAAAATATATGAATATATAAAAATATATATATATATTTTTTTTTTTATTCTACTTTCAAGCACCACTGTAGGTCTAGAAACAGAGTCTAATCTGAACATTCTCTGGTTTCCCACCACAAAAGGACTGCTATTCGGTTTGACCAGTTCCACCAGAATCCTGCCAGTCTTGAACCACTGTGTCACCATGACAACTCGTTAGCAAATAACTACAGATATTAAAAATACCTAAATGAATTGCTGAAACCGCACTGGCAAATTATAGTCCGCAAAAGCAACCAGGAAACTTTACACTAGATATAAGGTTTCGTGATTGGTTTAATGTGTGTGTGTGTGTGTGTGTATGTACCTTCTCCTTGCAGCTGGACAGCATGCTGATGATGCTGAGACACACTGACTGGACAGACAGTGCTGGTGACCAGTCCTCTGTTAGAATGGACAGGCAGATATGGCCGTTGCTATAAATATGAGGATGGACAGGAATGTTCTCTCCTGTAAACATTACCTGCGCACACACACACACACACACACATAAAAGCAAAGAATTCCTGGTGAAATTTTTATCTTTTTTTTTGAGATTTTGATCAGGTTGGAACAAGATGATATGTAACCAACGATGCAACGTATAGAAGATTCACTAACATTAGCCAACAACTTAATAAGACATGTTTTATAAATGTTTCAATGTAAGGTAATGCAATACATTACTGAGCAAATACTACTACTTCCTACATTTGACACAGAGGCCAAACCTCTTTTCCTGAGACTGACATGCACAGAGGCCATACCCATTTTACTAATATGGCTAGGGACTGTCGGGAGAGGCACACAGGCCACACCATCTTCACTGAGACTGCTATGGAGAGGCCACACCCTTACACAGGGATTAACAAGCACATAGGCCACACCTCCTCCACTGAGACTGCTATGGAGAGGCCACACCCTTACACAGGGATTAATAAGCACATAGGCCACACCTCCTCCACTGAGACTGCTATGGAGAGGCCACACCCTTACACAGGGATTAATAAGCACATAGGCCACACCTCCTCCACTGAGACAGCTAAGAGGCCACACCCCTTACACAGCGATTAACAAGCACATAGGCCACACCTCCTCCACTGAGACAGCTAAGAGGCCACACCCCTTACACAGGTATTAACAAGCACATAGGCCACACCTCCTCCGCTGAGTTTGCTAAGAAGAAGTCACACCCCTTACACAGGGATTAACAAGCACATAGGCCACATCAAGCACATTTTTTAACTTTTAATCAAAGTATGCTTATTAGTGTGTGTAAACCGCGTCGTACCTGAGGCGAGTCAAACGGATATCGACTACTGAATTTGAAAAGCAGCTGGAATTTTTCTCCTTCATACAGAGTGCCAGAGGCTCCTTCCATATCAATAACCCACCTGCAAAACAGAGGGGAATAAAGTTAGTGCTTTGAAGTATTTATCACACAAATATAAATCACTGTGAAATATAATCACAAATATAATGAACTCAGGAGTGTAAAGATTATGTCTGGGTTCAAACTGGGAAACACACTTACTGTGTTATAGTATTCTCTACACTTTTCTCATTCAGAGTCATTCCAGGAGGAGGATCATTCTGCAAAGCCAACAGCTCTTTCTGAAGCCTTTTCTGTTCAGGAAGGTACAGACAGGAATATAAGAAACAGAATGTTAGTTTGGTTAATAAGACTGATCAACAAGGCCACAGGTGATCACAATATTAACTCAAAACCTTTTTAGACTTCTTTAGCAACTTTATTTGAAAAAAAGACGTTAGCGACCGTCCGCACTCAATAACGCTCTCCAGCTCACAACACAGCTCCTTGTAGTACTAGCTGAGAGAGGAGGTCCGATCGACTCACCATCTCACCGACTCACCTGGTGAGGGAATGACTTATAGCTATGTAACATAAATGAGAGCAAGAACTAAGGTCGTGAGTTTTTCCGGACTTATTTTCTATTCTCATCAAGCTCGATGCTATTCTAAATGTCTTCAAAACATTGTCCTTTTTCATGGAACACGTTTTGATATGCAAACGAGCATAAGGCAATGAATATGCAAATTAGCACGTAACATCACCTGTCGACTTTTAGAGCATGGACTGCTTTCCCCTGAAACGGAAAGAGGGATAGCTGCAGGTCAGAGAAAATGGGCGTATCTAAAGGTAGGGGCATGTCTAAAGGTGTGGGTGTGTCTAAAGGTTTCTCATTTGTGAAAAGAGCTTCTGCTTGAAACTGTGTCGGCCAATCAGCATTAACCATACGTCTTTAACATTAGACTGGAAGAAGATGGAGGTAAGTGGTGTGATATGACAATAAAATACAAACATAATGTATTGCTTATACAACGGTAACAGACAAGACAGCAAATTTCGAACTCATGAACTTAGTCTTCTTTTAAGAGATATTAGTATCCTTCAAATAATAACTAATTAACTGCTCGTACACCAGGACCAAAACAAACGCGCGCTGGTGATGACGTCAGTAACCCGCGACCATGCCATATTTATATTTAATATTTTTATTCTCATTATCGCCATTCTTACAGCCAAAGAAGGGAAATAAGCTTAAGGATAGTGACTACAAGGTACACATCCGTTGTCTTCGTCGGCTTGCCACTTCCTGTTAATAAACATGTTGGCCAATAGCGTTTAAGCTTACGGCCCGCCTTTCAGTGGAACAGACAGCTTTCGCGACCAATTGAAAAGACGTTTAGACACGCCCATTACTCCGACCTGCAGCGACGCATACTTACTGAAAAGACTGGCAACACTGAACCCAATACTGTTAACCATTCCCTTACTGCCTACCTATGTTTCTGTTTTAATGCCCTCCTAAATAAATATTTAACGAACCTACAACTATCCAATTATCAACACGTAGCATTTGCAAAGATTTAAAGTTACTTATCAAAGATTTTTTATTATTATTATTATTAAATGTGAGCAAATGAACAGTGTTTTTGTAGGAAACACCGATAAGAACAGCTATAAACAAACTGGCTAAAGTTTAATCTTGTTTTAATGTACAGCCAAACTGCGGATAAAATACTAACCAAAACACGCAGAGCTAATTGTCAAGGTTTGGTTTTCCCAAAGCCTTTAAACTCTTAGAAAGAAATAAACAAGCTTAGCCGAGAAGGGAATGACAGTGGGGCCGAATTCCAAACAGCTCTCTAGTCTCTATGCATGTGCACTAGGTAGGATATGAAACAACGGCGTTCTGCACACTACGTAGCCCACTATATGACTACTAGGGCGCTATTATAGGACCCAGCCTACAAGTAAGCTAATGTAACCGGTTACCTAGCAAAAATGCTAGCTAACCTTACTGAAACCGCGATAAATACATTCGACGGACTGTTCGTTCTTTTATGTCGCTGTATCTGAAGCTATGGATACCTGTGTTACGTTTTAGCTAACGTTATGACGTTGAGGCTAGATAACTTAGCCTAAAGTCTCGTTTAGCATGCTAAGCTAAAGTAAGCTAAACTAAACAGCCTTAGATATTGCTAAGAAGGAAGCAAGGATGTAGAGCTAATACAAGCTTGATTTTTAAACAAGATGCACTTTCGATGTGGTCAGTTCAATGGACGTACACTAAAGTGTCGGTAAGAAGCAAGAAAGCAAGTAAGCTAAAATAGAGAGAGAGAAAACAAGGTAACTGATGACACCTTTACCTGCATGGACGCCATGCTGGAAGCCCCTGCATCAGCAACGCGCGAGCGCGCACACACAGACAGAGAGAAAGAGAGAGAGAGCGCGCGCGCGCGCGAGAGAGAGAGAGAGTTACTGCAGTAGCTCACACTTTGCTCTGTCCCTGAACTCTCTGCTATTCATGAACAGCACAAAACCTTCACATTGATTCATGAAATGATTAACTGGGTGATCAGACTTGCCATATTTCAGGACAGGCCTGTATCCAACTTGATTTTAGCTGCAGAATTGCCAAATTTTATATTTTGGATTATTCATGGAGTCATCTTCATCTTCAGTAAGCGCTTTATCCTGGTCAGGGTTGGGTTGGATATGGAGCCTATCCCAGGAACACTACACAAAAATGCTGGAATACACCACGGGTGGGACGGCAGGACGGCATGCACACACATAATTTCACACCAAGGGGCAATTTATCATAGCCGATTGAACAACCAGCATGTTTTTCTGAAGTACACAGGGTGAGCCTGGAGCCTATCCCAGGGAACTCGGGGCGTGAGGCAAGGGACAGGGGGCCAGAACGTCGCACGCACTACAAACAAATTAGAAATGCCCATCAGCCTACAAAAGGGGAGGAAACTGGAGTACCCCAGAAGCACGGGGAGAACATGCAAGCCCTGCGCACACAGGGTGGAGGCGGGATACGAAGCCCCAACCTTGGAGGTGCGAGGCAAACGTGCTAACCACTAGGCCACCATGCCCCCCACAAATTGTTTAGAGCTGCTGCAATGTTGACAGCCCATTAGATGTTATATTAAATGGTTAAAAACAAAAATTAATACATATACAATTCTTGGCAAACTGCTGTGGTATAAGAGGAATAAAACACTTCAGGACATGTTGTTATTGGAAATAAAACAACTTTAGGCAGGTAACAGCCATTGTTATTTATTCCTTATATAGTGTATATAAGTGTATAGAAGTTTACCCCCCCCCTTCTGCCCCCCCCCCCACCCCCGCGCACACACACCATTATTCAGGGTTTTCTTTTTTCTTGTTTTTTTAATTGTTATTTGGGCAGTACCCTGCTGTTTGTTGGGGTCAGTGTATGTGACCATGTTGAAAAGAATGGGTGTGTATACTGTTTGATGATGAAGTGTCACATGAAAATATATAGTCTTGTAAATGTATATACACTCACCATCCGCTTTATTAGGAACATCTGTAGCTACACCTGCACGTTTGTGCAGTTATCTAATCAGCCAATCATGCGGCAGCAGCGAAATGCAAAATATATAAATAAATAATAAATAAATAAATAAAGCGTGCAGATTGCAGGTCAAACGCTTCAGTTAATGTTCAGACATCAGAATGAAGAAAAAGTGTGATCTTTGTGTCTTTGATTGTGGCATGGTTGTTGATGTCAGATGGGCTGGTTTGAGTATTTCATAAACTGCTATATCTCCTAGGATTTTCACACACAGAAGTCTCTAGAGTTTACCCAGAATGGTGCGAAAAACTAAAAACACAGAGGTTCTGTGTGTGGAAAAGCCTTGTTGATAAGAGAGGTCAGAGGAAACTGGCCAGATTGGGTTGAGCTGTATATTTATATTACTCTCATATCCTGTATCAGCCTGTAGAAGGGCACCTTTATGATTGATTGATTTGATTTTCAGCAAGGTCAGCCACCCTCTCATCCTGCAACAGAATCTCTGTTTCAAAAGGTCTACAGAATACCTTTCCTAGCTGTTAGCAACATAAATACGCTGGCGCTTGAAAGTTTCTATATATCTGTGTAAATGTGACCTAAAACGTCATCAGATTTTCACACAGGTCCTAAAGGTAGACAGAGAGAACCCAGTTAAACAAATGAGACAAAAATATTATACTTGGTCATTTATTTACTGACCAAAATGATCCAATATTACAAGTGGCAAAAGTATGTGAACCTCTAGCATTAGCTGTCAAAGTCTGATCTTCACAACACGTTTGTGGAAGTGTATCATGGCATGAACAAAGGAGATTTCTAAGGACCTCAGAAAAAAACTTGTTGATGCTCATCAGGCTGGAGAAGATTACGATGTTTTCTAGATTCAGACTTTCAAGAATCTGTATATACGTAACAACATCCGTCTTAAAGTCTTTGCATATGTGGGCCACTTGACAGTTAGCCCATGTAGCTTTTTAACAGCATATCTTATAACTTATAATGTTTCATATAAGGTTTACCACTGTTTCTCTGGACAAAAGTGGACATAAGTGGAAAGTGGAAATAAATGTTCACCAAAAAGGCAGAGTCATGTTTATCTGCACAGAGCTAATACCAGGATGTCATGGACGTATAGTTAAAAAAAAACAAAACAAACAGACATCTGAAGTGAAATAATGGTCTTATTCCCGAAAACATTCCCTTTCCATATGACCCTAGTCCTAGAGATACGTTTTATTACTTCATTTGTATTCATGTGCATTAAAATAAATAGCTCATTTTGCCTCTGAACACTGCAATCAGGGGGTTAATATCCAACTCTCACGTGTTCTCGCGAGAGCAGCGCTGCTGTCGCGATAAGCTGCCAAAAAAGCAGTGTTCTGCGTTTCGTAAACAACATGGCGCGTCACGGACTCACTTGGACTTGAGACGTTGCAGTTGACAGCGGATTTTTTTTATTATTATTATTATTTTTTTTACCGAGTTAACAAACATATTTACAGTAATCCTCCATAAAACAAATGTCTCGTCATTAATTTTGGACTGCAGCGGAAAAGCAGATAAACGACAGAAGTGTGAAAAGGTAAAAAAAAATATATATACATGTATATATATATACACTGGAACTAGCCTTTGTAAACAAGAGACGCATTGCTAGCGTACAGCTAATAAACAAACACACAAGCGGAAATGTAAACATAAATACGGATTAACAAGAAACAGTTCTACGAGTAGCATGTTTTCTTTTCTTTTTCTTTTTCTTTTTCTTTCTGCATATCGAAGTGTATTTCCTTGGTGTCATTGCAGTGATCCAGCCTGTCAGTCCTGTAGTAGGATGAGAGTTTGACACCATTTTATATCAGTGAAGTAAGATAGCTTTCTAACTTCTTAACATTATCGCATGCTGTGTATTTGGTTCATAACTGCTGCCTTAAGCAAAAATAATAATAATATTAAACCAAAACAAAACCATTACTGTCTCAGGTGTTTGTTTGTTTTTTCCCAGTTCATTTGATTCATAAAGCTAAAGAAAGTCATTGCCCCCTATTGGAGGTGCATTGAGACAACCAAATTGGACATCCCAAATTGTTGTATTGGCTATGCCTGATGTTTTTGTAATGCTCCTGATGGATTTTCCCTCTCTTTCCCTCCCTTAAAATGGCTGCCTTTTCTCTGACCGACAGCTCTCTGCTCTGTATGTTGGTTTACCCTTTTTAACAACATATACATTCTTCACAGGTGAAACCCAGGGCTCAGACCAAGAGTAGACATTCAGAGCTATTCATTCTTTTAAATAGTCACACCTGGGCAGTGAGAAACATCTACCAGACATGTGTTCCAATATTTTTGCTCGCCTGCAAATTGGGTTCTCTGTCGTTTAACACCTCTAAATATAAATACCAGGAAATAAAAGCTGAAATTCTAGACCCGTGTTGGAGGGTCATTGAGACAAATTGTAATACTATTTGTGAGTCATGTGTGTGTGTATATATATATATATATATATATATATATATATATATATATATATATATATATTAGTTCATGAGTTGTACATCTTTGTATTTATTTGTCCACCAGGTGCTCGGTCTATGGGCTCCCAGTCCAGTTCTGGCATGTCCGGTCGCGGCTCAAGTGGAAACCCGGACCAGTCAGAACCAGAATCGAACCAAAACCAGGCTACGCCCCCGAGGAGCCGCAGGGGAACCGAGAGAGCATCGGCATCTGAGGAGGACGTTGATTTAGCACAAGTACTGGCGTACCTACTGAGGAGGTAACTAATACTATACAGTATGTGGTAGGTTGTATCTGGATGAGAGTTTCAGACTGAGAATGAGAGATCTGATCAGAGTAAAAGATTGCACACAGATTATCTGATGTTATTTCTGTCGTAGGGGCCAGGTGAGGCTGGTCCATGGCAGCGGGGCGACGGGGTTACAGCTCGTTCAGTCTATCTCGGACTCGGATGAGGACAGCGACGGAGCATGGGAGGGACGGCTAGGACATCGCTATGATCCTCCTGGTAATCTGTTTCAAAGAAAGAATTATTTTCACAGGTTATTTTTTTCTGTCAGAAGATTTTGTTGGCGTGCTATTAATGTGAGAAATGTGCTGTGCTGATAATCAGAATGAGGTTCATTTGACAGTGTGGAGCTGGAGTAAAAAAAAACAAACACTTGAATCAAAGCTTAAGAGATTAGAAATGCAAAGTAAGGAATAAAACACGAGGGGAATTCTGTTATAGGATAAATAATCAACAATGGGTTGGTGTGATGCAGGATGACGTGAGGTGTCCGCCCCAAATTAGATTATTTTTCTATCACAGCATGTCCCGATGTGTTTTATTCAACACCAATTTGGCACCGTAAAATTTCACAATGAGTCATACCTCTGTGGAGTGTTCGTGAGACAAGTTAGTTCCTGTTATCACTAATAGTTATAAACAGTGGTTAGTGCACAATCTTTCTCTTGAAGTTAACAAGACAAAAATATCAACATGTCATTATAGCACTTTCAGTGGCACGCTACCCATAAAACCAGTCTAATCAGAAGCTGACCTTGCTTATGAGCTTATTTATTTGTCTGTGACGTTCATGCCACAGCACGGCGGGGGGAAATGTTAGGGACTATAGCTGTAGTATAAAGGTATATACAGTAAAACACACCCTGTCGACATTTTTTTTTATTCCTTGCATAATATTTACACTTTCAGTCCCCTCCGAAACTATTGGAACGGCGAGGCCAAGTCAAGGGCATTTGGGTTTGAGATCAAAAGATTGATGTGAAACGAGAGTTTAGTTTTTCAGCCGTTATTTCCTGGTATTTACATCTAGATGTGTTAAACAACGTAAAACATGGAACATTTGTATAATACCACACGATTTTTAGCAAGCAAAAGTATAGAAACAGATCAATCTTGAAGTAAATTCAAGTAAATAAGACTTAGTGTTTGTTTGCATATCCCTTGCTTGCAGTAACTACATCAAGCCTGCATCTCACTGATATCACCAATCTGTTGGTTTCTTCTTCTGTGATGGCTTTTCATGTTTTTATCACAGCCTTTTTCAGTTGTTGTTTGTTTTGGAGGATTTCTCCCTTTCACCTCCAGTCTTCAGGAGGTGAAATGTTGCTCAACTGGGTTAAAGTCTGGTGTTTGCTTTGGCCAGTCTAAAGCCTACCATTTTTTCCTGCCTGATTAAGTCCTTTGTTGAGTTTTCAATGTGTTTTTTGGATCTGGGTCTTGCTGCATGATAAAGTTCCTCCCGATTAATTTGGATGCATTTCACCTCAGTAGCAGCCATGCAAGCCCAGGCCTTGACACTACCTCCACCATGTTTCACAGATGAGCTTGTATGTTTTGGATCATGAGCAGATCCTTTCTTTCTCCACACTTTGGCCTTTCCACTTTGGTAGAGGTTCATCTTGGTTCCAGAACTTTTGTCTCTCATCTCTGTATTCCTTTGCTAATTCCAGTCTGTCTGATTCTTACTGCTGATGAGTGGTTTGCATCTTGTGGTTTGGCCTCTAGATCTCTACTCTCGAAGTCTTCTTTGAACGGTGGAATGCGATACCTTCACCCCTGCCCTGCGGAGGTTGTTGGTGATGACACCGTTTCTGTCATCAGCTGCTGTTGATTTCCTTGGCCGATCCATTCGGTGTCTGTTGCTCAGTACACCAGTAGTTTCTTTCTATTTCAGGACATTCCACATTGTTTTATTGGCTATACCCGATGTTTGTGTAATGCTCCTGATCGATTTTTCCCTCCCTCAAAATGGCTGCCTTTTCTCTCACAGACAGCTCTCTGCTCTGTATGTTGGTAACTCTGTATGTTACCCTTTTTAACAACAAATACATTCTTCACAGGTGAAACCCAGGGCTCCAGCCCAGGGACAAAGAGTAGACATTCAGAGCTATTCATTCTTTTAAATAGTCACACCTGGGCAGCGAGAAACCTATCAGACATGTGTTCCAATATTTTTGCTAGCCTACAAATTGGGTTCTCTGTCGTTTAACACCTCTACATATAAATACCAGGAAATAAAAGCTGAAATTCTAGACTCTCTTGTCCTATTCATGTTTTGCTCTCAAACCCAAATGTCTTCCGTCTACAGCATTGTTTCATACAATATGATTTTTTAAAGTTTTATATGTTTGTTACAGTGGATTCGCACCCGGACACTCAGGAGCTGGACCGCAGCGAGATCCGCACTCAGATCCTATTAGCCACAGCATCCTCACACCTGAGCAACAAGCACAGCTTCACACACATGCTTAATCAGGTCAGAGATGTATATAGCGACACACACATCCACACCTACACAGTATCTGTGGTGCTGGTTTATAATGGATGAACAGCAGAGCAGTGCTTTGTTGTAAAATGCACCATACAGTACACAGTATGATGGATCAGGAATATCACAGCGTATGTGTAACTGTGTTTGTGTCACAGCGTGAGCAGGGTCGCTGTCGCGGATCCAGTTTCTCTCATGGGGAATGCAGCCGTATTCGCTCACAGTGAGTTTATAGGCACGCACACACACATGTATGAATGTATGTGAGTGTTGCGTTTTGGCACAGAAGCTCACTGTCACGGCCTCATTTTTGCTCATTCGGTCACTTCTTGCTCTTTGCTTGCAGTTTCCTGCCAAACCATGTGGCCCACAAAGACACTTATCAACAGAAAGCGTTTTGTGGAGTGTACAGCAATGATGGAAACCTCTTCCTCTCTGCATGCCAAGGTGACAGCGCAGAGGCTGCGCTCTGATAATGCACAAACTTCTTCAGACACTGTAAAAAAACAAAACAGCAACTGTAGGAATCTGTATGTTCTGTCTGAACAATGACTGTGTAACTCTGAATGTGTGTGTGTGTGTGTGTGTGTGTGTGTGTGTGTGAGATTAGATCAGAATATTCGGCTGTACGACACCAGCCGGGGCAGATTCCTCCTGAAGCGCACCGTGAAGGCCCGAGACGTAGGCTGGAGTGTGTTAGACGTGTGTTTCACACCTGATTCTCGCTCCGTTCTCTATTCCAGCTGGTCTGATTACAGTAAGACACACACTTGCACACGTTGGCCACACAGCGGGACAGCCAGAAAGATGTATATACATGCATAAAGACAGACAGACATGCCACAGACACACCTGAGACAGATAGATAGACCGTCATGCTTAAAACAGACAGACATGCCACAGACAGACGCTCCTGAGACAGACAGACAGACACAACTAAGACGGACTTGCAAGTTTAAGACAAACAGACAGATGCACCTCAGAGAGAGAGAGACAGACAGGCGTGCCTGAGACAGACAGACAGACAGACAGGCGTGCCTGAGACAGACAGACAGACAGGCGTGCCTGAGACAGACAGACAGACAGGCGTGCCTGAGACAGACAGACAGGCGTGCCTGAGACAGACAGACAGGCGTGCCTGAGACAGACAGGCGTGCCTGGGACAGACAGACAGACAGGTGTACCTGGGACAGACAGGCGTGCTTGGGACACACAGACAGACCGGTGTGCCTGGGACACACAGACAGACAGGCGTGCCTGGGACAGACAGGCGTGCCTGGGACACACAGACAGACAGGCATGCCTGGGACAGACAGGCGTGCCTGGGACACACAGACAGACAGGCGTGCCTGGGACAGACAGGCGTGCCTGGGACACACAGACAGACAGGCGTGCCTGGGACAGACAGGCGTGCCTGGGACACACAGACAGACAGGCGTGCCTGGGACACACAGACAGACAGGCGTGCCTGGGACAGACAGGCGTGCCTGGGACAGACTTACAACTTTAAGACAGACAGACAGATGCATCTCAGAGAGACAGACAGGTAGACCTGAGATAGATAGATGGATAGACAGACATATCTGAGACAGACACAGATAAACCTGAGATTAGACAGATAGTCCGATAGACCCACCTCAGACAGCCTGACAGACTCCTCTCAGACAGATACGCCACAGACAGATGCACTTGGACAGATGGACACACTAGAAGACCGACATGTACATGGACAAATTGCACCTGTCAAATATCACAGTATATTGTACTATTGATTCATGCCTAATTACTTCAAAATGTGCTTTTCTTTATTCTTTTGTACACATTTAAATCTTTCTTTCTCATGGATATATTTAAATTCGTTCTTTCTGTCTTTTTTCCTTCCTTCTTATTAATTTATAAATCTTATAGATATAATTGATTACTGGTTTGTGTCTACAAGTAAATTGACCATATTTAGGAGAAACAGAGCACAGTTCACACTTCTCTTTCCACCGTAGAGAAATGCCGTTTCTGACATTGTTTATTCTTCCAGTTATTTGTTGTTGTTTTTTTTTCTTTTCATTTTCCCTTTTCTGTATTTTCTCTCGTTTAGTCCATCTTTGCAGTATAGATGGAGAGAGTGAAACACACACCGCTCTGGACCTCAAGTTAGTGTCTCCCTCATAGTTCATTATAGCATTAAGGCACAGGTAATCGATCACCTGCACACTTCCTCTTCCTGTGGATGAGTGCTGATCACATGACCATGAGAACCATCCATCATTATCCATCACATACATAACCAAGTAGATTAACTGATTCATAACATGCTGGCGAAGATCTGGTGCCAATTCTGATTAACAACCGGAGAATTATTATTATTATTATTATTATTATTATTATTGGCATTAATGCAAGATTTTTTTTGTTTGCCCAATACCACGATGCGATCATTTTTATAGTCTTTGTGTTGGTGTATGTTTTCTTTTAGTAAGAATGAAGTACAGTATAGCAGTGATCTTTGCCAGCATGTGAATTCATACCTTTTTAATCCATTCATCATCATTCATGTAACAAAATGGGATTACAATGAGACTGGCATTTTATATAATCTAATTTCTACATTTCATTTGTAGGATTGGATAGTGATGGTGACTGTGATGATGATGATGATGATGATGATGTCACATTAACTAGCTCTAAGTTTGTTTGACATGTTCTTTGCAGGGAAGATGAAAAGGGTGTAACATTAAATAAACACAGTCATAACAAGTGAAATAATACCGACTCATTTCCCGTACTGGTTCTGCTTTCCCAACCCGTGTCTCAAATTTCATGTTTCTGTACTATTCTTATGTCTAAGTGGACAGAACTCTAACTCATTGACCTGTATATTAAAATGAAAAACAGGTGTAGCACTAAGAACACTTATTTATCTACACTACCGGTCAACAGTTTATACCCTCATTCTTTATTTGTTATTTCTTTCTCCACATGAAAGGAATGAATATGTCGGCATGATTATATTTTCTCTACAACACCGATTTCAAACATTTAATCACACACCTTCAGATCAAAAGGTTTATAAGATCATGAGAAACATTTCAGGCGAGTGTCCACAAACTTTTGACCGGCTAGCGTATGTTTAACACCATTTCAAAGTCTGCAGATAAATATGTTTTATTTAGGTCATTATGTGTGCTTTGAGATACAGCTTATTACCTGCTTTGCATTTATGTCTGTTTTCTCTTTCAGTCCAGAGGAAAGAAGGTTCTGCGTGTTCTCGCTTGCAGCATCTATAGACAGCAGAGAGGTTCTGGGCGGGTCGGTACATCCACGTTCACATTACTATACACATAATTCAGGGTTTCCACGGGGAATTGAAAAGCATTGAAAGTCATTAATGAATGAACGCCTTAAGAAGTATAAACTTTTATAATTATTTAGATAGTTTTGAAAAGAAAAGAAAATGAGCAATGTACTTTTAATATAGACTTCATAATTAATAGCTGGTTTTCTCACGCAAAATACGTACATCTGTGTGGCAAACACGCGGAACCAGTCTGGTAATCGCCTCCGGCCAATGCAAAACTACCGTAACGCCGGATGTTTGGACAGCAGCGGGCTGGGACCTGGGGTGTAAAAATTGGAGAAGGAAAAGTCAATTTCGTAGGGTCGCAAAGAAATGGGGACGTGCAAATTCCAGGAAAAGTGGCTGGAAGACGAAGGATTTAGGACATGGTTGTAGCCCGTTGGTGGTCAAGGAGAAGGATTTGGCAGTGTTTGTAAAAAAAAATAAATAAACAATAATTTAAGCATCATTGTCAGATTGAATGGTTACAATTCAGAATTTGGGACATGGGTGTATAAAAAAAAAAAAATAATCGTTTATGTGTATACATTACACAGTGCGTGTGAGTATGTATGCGTATATATATATATATATATATATATATATATATATATATATATATTATATATAAAATATATATTATCCGTGGTTAGTCATGGGTCATGTACGGCATTAACATTTTTTAAAGGGTGTTAAAAAGCATTAAATTAGATTTAATGATACCTGAAGAAACCCTGTAATTATATGCAAGCGCTAGGCCTGTGCTTGGTTGCTGTGATCAGTATCTACGGCAGTATAAATCTCACCACACTACTCACCTTAGCACTATTAGATAAAACGCCTTAAAGAGGTTAGTAAAGGTTTTTTTAAAAAAAAGAAGAACCTACATTTCTTGCCGTCCAGAACTAGATATGAACACCTACTGAAAGTAATGAGAGAAGGAATGTGAATGTGATTCTAATGAATGAGTTAAAGTGAATGAGACTGCCGATTGGTCAGTTTCTGTAACAACGCTTATGACTTCATTGGCTTGCAGTTGGAATTCAAATTGACCGCTTAAATTCAACACGAGTTTAATCTCAAGTTTTCCAGAAAGCTTTTTTTTGTTGTTTTTTTCTTTAATCTTCTGGAAGTTAAATGAATTTGATTGATTTGATTCACGTTATCAGCAGTGTTCCAGCAAGAGATGCGAGTGTGTTATGTGTTGTGTGATGTGCCTGTGTTTCTTTGCAACAGAGCAAACGATGGCTGTCTGTATGTATTTGACCGTGAGCTGAACAAAAGAACTTTGAAAGTAAGAGAACACACACATGCACATGCACACACACACACACACGCACACTCTTATATCCCCTCTGTACATGCATTTTGTTTACAGTGTGTGCGCGTGTGTGTGTGTGTGTTTCAGATTGACGCTCATGAGGATGACGTGAACGCCGTGGCATTTGCCGACGCTTCGTCTCAGCTGCTGTTCTCGGGCAGTGATGATGCGCTGTGTAAAGTGTGGGACAGACGGACACTGAGAGAACACTCGCCTCAACCAGTAGGAGTGTTGGCGGGACACCGAGACGGAATCACCTTCATACACAGCAAGGTCACACGCTGCTATATAATAAACATAAACATTTCCATCACTTCCATTTATTCCACTCCGCTCTTGTGAAAAGCATCTATCTTTAGGCTGCAGTCTGATTGGTTGAAACAGCTGGATTAATTAACATGGCACCTTTTCAGCCCGACTACATTGGCGACCAGTAAAACGACTCCAAAGCTCAACGACCCCCCCCTTAACCGAAGCTTAGCTATAGGATGCATGATGACCACCATTTGTGCTGTAATGTAACTGTGTCTCTGTGCTTACAGGGTGATGCCCGGTATCTGATCAGTAATTCAAAGGATCAGACAATTAAGCTATGGGACGTGAGGAAGTTTTCTCCTAAAGAAGGCCTCACTGCATCACGGCACGCCGTCACACAGCAGAACTGGGACTACCGCTGGCAGCAGGTCCCGCAGAGGGGTGAGAGTGCGTGCTTTATTGAAATACTTTTTGATCTGAACCACTGCTAAAGGATAAAGTTAAGGCCAAAATCAAACTAGGTTTTTAGGCCAGTTTTACTGTTGCAGACAAAAATCGCATATAAGAATTAAAAAAGAATTCTTTGTCGCAAGATGAGCTCAGTAGAAATGAATTGAGCCTGTTATTATTGCCAAGATTTTATTGGGATCAAGTCGTACAGTGGGAGAAGTAATAATCTTTAAGGTTGGCACATTGTAGGCCGGATTTATAATGTAAATATTTCAAATGGTTACTTTTTTTTTTTTTAAACGTTTTAAGAACCGATTGCCACTAATACTCAGATATGTGGAGCTATAGCACGGCATTTAGTCCTGATGTAGGGTTGCACGGTATACCGGTAATACGGTAGTATCGCGATACTAAAGCTTCAAAATACTGCCGATGCCGCTGTATTTTTTTAAACGGTGGTATCATCAATACGGTAATACTGCAAGTAATGCTGAATGTGCGGCGGTTAATACTATTTTCGCTAAAATGACACATCTCATTGTTTTTGCCTAATACACAAAGGTTACTGACACTTCATTTAACCCAAATTCTTTACTTTGATCTTTAAGGATTTTTCCTGTTTAATAGTAAGCGAGCTATCGTTACGCTAACCTCTGTATGTAAATACTAAAGTTAGCCAAAGCGAGCTAACGTTATGCTAACCGCTGTGTGTAAATACTAAAATTAGCCAAAGCGAGCTAACGTTATGCTAACCGCTGTGTGTAAATACTAAAGTTAGCCAAAGCGAGCTAACGTTATGCTAACCGCTGTGTGTAAATACTAAAGTTAGCCAAAGCGAGCTAACGTTATGCTAACCGCTGTGTGTAAATACTAAAGTTAGCCAAAGCGAGCTAACGTTATGCTAACCGCTGTGTGTAAATACTAAAGTTAGCCAAAGCGAGCTAACGTTATGCTAACCGCTGTGTGTAAATACTAAAGTTAGCCAAAGCGAGCTAACGTTATGCTAACCGCTGTGTGTAAATACTAAAGTTAGCCAAAGCGAGCTAACGTTATGCTAACCGCTGTGTGTAAATACTAAAGTTAGCCAAAGCGAGCTAACGTTATGCTAACCGCTGTGTGTAAATACTAAAGTTAGCCAAAGCGAGCTAACGTTATGCTAACCGCTGTGTGTAAATACTAAAGTTAGCCAAAGCGAGCTAACGTTATGCTAACCGCTGTGTGTAAATACTAAAGTTAGCCAAAGCGAGCTAACGTTATGCTAACCGCTGTGTGTAAATACTAAAGTTAGCCAAAGCGAGCTAACGTTATGCTAACCGCTGTGTGTAAATACTAAAGTTAGCCAAAGCGAGCTAACGTTATGCTAACCGCTGTGTGTAAATACTAAAGTTAGCCAAAGCGAGCTAACGTTATGCTAACCGCTGTGTGTAAATACTAAAGTTAGCCAAAGCGAGCTAACGTTATGCTAACCGCTGTGTGTAAATACTAAAGTTAGCCAAAGCGAGCTAACGTTATGCTAACCGCTGTGTGTAAATACTAAAGTTAGCCAAAGCGAGCTAACGTTATGCTAACCGCTGTGTGTAAATACTAAAGTTAGCCAAAGCGAGCTAACGTTATGCTAACCGCTGTGTGTAAATACTAAAGTTAGCCAAAGCGAGCTAACGTTATGCTAACCGCTGTGTGTAAATACTAAAGTTAGCCAAAGCGAGCTAACGTTATGCTAACCGCTGTGTGTAAATACTAAAGTTAGCCAAAGCGAGCTAACGTTATGCTAACCGCTGTGTGTAAATACTAAAGTTAGCCAAAGCGAGCTAACGTTATGCTAACCGCTGTGTGTAAATACTAAAGTTAGCCAAAGCGAGCTAACGTTATGCTAACCGCTGTGTGTAAATACTAAAGTTAGCCAAAGCGAGCTAACGTTATGCTAACCGCTGTGTGTAAATACTAAAGTTAGCCAAAGCGAGCTAACGTTATGCTAACCGCTGTGTATAAATACTAAAGTTAGCCAAAGCGAGCTAACGTTATGCTAACCGCTGTGTGTAAATACTAAAGTTAGCCAAAGCGAGCTAACGTTATGCTAACCGCTGTGTGTAAATACTAAAGTTAGCCAAAGCGAGCTAACGTTATGCTAACCGCTGTGTGTAAATACTAAAGTTAGCCAAAGCGAGCTAACGTTATGCTAACCGCTGTGTGTAAATACTAAAGTTAGCCAAAGCGAGCTAACGTTATGCTAACCGCTGTGTGTAAATACTAAAGTTAGCCAAAGCAAGCTAACGTTATGCTAACCGCTGTGTGTAAATACTAAAATTAGCAGAGTTTGTTAGCAAGCGAGCTGACGTTCCCAGTTTTATGGGTGTTTTTTTTTTTTTTTTTTTTTTTTTTTGGGAGTTCGTTTCCAAATTCAGTTATTTATTCCTAACGTGTTCATGCTTAGTACTCTGATTGACCATACAATTTCTTTTCGCATGATTTCATTGATGAAATATGTGGTACGTTGAATTAGGTGCTTGCCAATTGTACGATTTGTTCTTGAGTTTTTCCAATGGCCGGTTATTCATTCTCATTAATATAGAATTCAGAGGAAAAGTCGGTGTGTCTGTTTACATTTATATCTATGTATTTCTGTAACTTTGGTTCATTTTGTAGATTTGAACTATGAATTAATTCAATATTGTGTGGTGTCGTGATACTTCAGCTGGTACAGTATCGTAAGATATGTTTATGATATCGTGACAGCCTTAGTCCTGATATGTCAAAATATGTCTTTTTTGTTTCCACAGCTTTGAAGAGGCACAAACTGACAGGTGACACGTCAGTGATGACATATCGAGGTCACGGCGTTCTTCACACGCTCATCCGCTGCCGTTTCTCCCCCGAGTTCAGCACAGGACAGAAGTTCATCTACAGTGGCTGCTCGACTGGGAAAATCATCAGTGAGCGAAACGGAGCAACCCTTTGTTTATTAGGCTAAATAAAGTCTAAATCGTGGCCTACAGCATTCCAGCTCTTTCTCTACTTCCCTTGACCACCCTTTCCTCTTCTCTTGTAGTTTACGATGTTCTGACGGGCCGAGTTGTGTCCAGACTAGCCGGTCATGAGGCATGTGTGAGAGACGTCAGCTGGCACCCATACCAGGATAACATCATCAGCAGCTCTGTGAGTGTTACATCCTCTTTATCAGCAGGGAAACACATTAGTCTGCTGTTCTTTTACCAAAAAAACTGTAAATATCACACTGTACTATTTTTAAAGCCCTTGAAAACACTTTTTAAGTTGTTGGGTTTTTTTAAATTATTATTATTTGTGATACGATGAAGAGACCTGTCATTTATGAAGTATTTAACAATGGTAGATTCAAGAAATACAGATTATTCAAGGAAAACAAGCATAAAGTGTCGTAATAATGTGTTGAGCCAACACTAGTTGTCAGAACAGCTTATATGCACCTTGGCATACAGTGCCTTAGACCGTCTTTGCTACAATTACAGCTGAAAGTCTTCTAGAACACCCGGATCCTGATAGTTTTGCCCTTTCTCCATGGCGAAATTGCGCAAGAACTGTCAGACTGGATATACAGTGCCCAACACTAATATTGGCACCCTTGGTAAATATGAGCAAAGAAGGCTGTGAAAAAAAGTCTTTATTGTTTACATTTTGATCTTTTGCTCAAAAAAGCTCTATTTTGGTTTCATCTGACCATAGAACCCGATCCCATTTGAAGGTCCAGTAGTGTCTGGCAAACTGAAGACGCTCGAGTTTGTTTTTGGATGAGAGTAGAGGCTTTTTTCTTGAAACCCTTCCAAACAACTTGTGGTGATGTAGGTGACTTCGGATTGTAGTTTTGGAGACTTTCTGACCCCAAGATGCAACTAACTTCTGCAATTCTCCAGCTGTGATCCTTGGAGATTTTTTCGCCACTTGAACCATCCTCTTCAGTTCGTTGAGACGATATAGACACACGTCCTCATCCACATTGATTCATAACATTTCCAGTTGTCTGGAACTTATTGCCCTGATGGTGGAAATGGACATTTTCAATGCTTGTGCTATTTTCTTATAGCCACGTCCCATTGTGTGAAGCTCAACAACCTTTTGCCGCACACCACAGCTATATTCCTTGGTCTTACCCATTGTTATGAATGACTAAGGGAATTTGGCCTGTGTGTTACCTCATATTCATATCCCTGTGAAACAGGAAGTCATAGTTGAACAATTTCCTCTTCCTAGTCACCCAGGTGTACTAAAATATTTTGTTAAAATATCAATGGGAATATACTTCAAATATATTTTTCTCATATGAATTCATAGGGGTGCCAATAATTGTTGCACACCTATATGTAACAAAGTCCCGCCCCCCGGCCCCCCCGACAAACCTGTATTGAGTCTGCAATTGTTTGATATCCTTGAGAGCAGAGTATTTTTGTGAATTTTTCTTTTAACAAAAGATTAAACAATAAAGACAGTTTTTCACAGCCTTCTTTGTTCATATCTATCAAGGGTGCCAATATTAGTGGACGGGACTTGATTATTGATGATCACCAATTTTCAAGCATAAATCTTTGTTGGGTTGTGGTGACATCTTTGACAGGTTCTTGGTTTTTAATCACTCCACTGTAGCTTCGGGTCATTGTGCTGTTGAAAGGTGAAAATCTGTTCCAGTCTCGTGTACACCGGCGCTCTTCTAAAATATCCCTGTATTTGGGTGCATCCATAATACCCTCAGCTCTAATCAGTGTCCCAGTCCATGGTGAGGAAACACATTCCCACAACACAACGCTACCACCACCATGCTTCGCTGTGGAGATTGTGTTCTCCGGGTGATGAGCAATGTTTTCCAGCAACAATAAGATGGTGGATTTCTCCAGGTTCTTCAGAGTTACTCTTGGCCTTTTGGTTGCTTTTCCTAATGCCCTCTTTAGCCAGTTACTGACTTTCGATGATCATACCATTTTCTTTCCATTTTTTTTTAAAAAAAAAATTGGATTTCATGATGCTCTGTACGATGTTCAAAATTTGGCACCATTTGAACCCGCTCAGCTCAGAGTTGTAGTAAGAACACTAACCTCTATTCCATATTTCCCTACAGTGGGATGGTGCAATTCGCTTGTGGGAGCACAGACACACTCACCTGCTGGACAAAGACCGAGAACGAGTGAGCGAGTGGAGGCCAGAAGAGACGAAAGAGGAGAAGTGAACTGGCCGAGAGTTGCGCGTGCGAGTTCTGAAATTATATAGGTTGCATTTTTTTTCCTGCTGGCCAAAAGAATAAAATTGCACAAAAAAAAACAAACAAAAAAAACAAAACAATCCAGGGCGACACACAAGCTCAGTAATGTTTATTGCGCACACTATGTAGATCTTTATTTTGAAGCTCGGAGTTTTCAGATAACGTTTAAACATGCTCGGATGGTAAAGTTAGACACGGCGACATTATTTACATCAGTCGTAGTAATAATAGTGATAAAAAAAAAATAATAATGATGATGATGTTATTGCTTTTTGTCTCCATGTGAGAGAACACAGCTTTTAAAATACAAAAAAAACAAAAAAACAAATGTTAAAACTGACTGGTGTTCAAGCTGAATAATATAAAACGTTGTAATGGTGTTAGTGTTGATTAAAAAGGGAAATGATATTTTGGAGTGTGTCGTGCAAGAGTGAAGAGTGTGTGTGCCCGTGTGTGTGTGTGTGAGAGAGTGAGAGAGAGAGAGAGAGAGAGAGAGAGAGAAAGATAATGTGTATCTGAATAGATGTCACTGAAATTTGTTTCTGCAGCTCTCCAGAGTGCGTTTGTAAATTATTAACGAAGTTAATTAAAATCCTTTTTCAATCCTGAGTCTGAAATTTTCTAAGCATATGGTGTGTCTATCTGTGTATTGTACATTACCAGATTCATATAATACTTCAAATCATGTCTGACATGGAGTACAATCTCACCTTCTGACAATGTCACAGCCACGCCTCTCAAATCGTACCAAAACGTGCTGAGGAAAGACGCGATGCCTGCTTCAAAATGGCTGCTACGACTGTTTATAGCTCTGCAGACTCGTCTTTTCCTGACTTTTATAAATAACAGTGTATCATACACTGTTGGGAAGAACATACTGTACATAAGCATGTCTAAGATGAATAAGTGTATTTAGTTGAAGTGTTGTTTAAACAGCTTTTGGTCATTGTACTGTAAGGTGTGACTGCATTACAGAGCAAGATTAAAAAGAGTCTATAAAGCTAGTTTTTCTTCACCATTTTCACAAGTAAACCATTTCAAAAGAAGCAGGATGAAAAACGATGGGGGAAATGTAGATTTGTTGAACATACCTCTGAGTCAGTGAGTATCGTTGCTGACAATTGACGCCACCCATGATACACTGAGAAAAGTGTACTTCACAGATGACTGAAGAATTCAAAATGAAGAACTCAAAAATGCCTCGTCATATTTATTCCAATAACTTCAACAACTTTACGATACACGGTTTAAATACTATATAGAAAGTGAGGGAAAAGAAAACAGCAGACACACAGGATAAATACTAAACTATCATTTAAAAGAGTACTCAATCGCTTAATGCTAAATGCTCAGTGTATTACTTAATGCTAAGGCCTACTGAATAGTGGTATCGATGGTTATAATTGATCATTCGTGTCTTCAGTGGACTTATGTGCGTCAGTGTTTAAACGAGTGCACGCTTCCTGCTCCTGATGATCACCGTAAAGCATTGCACAAAAATGCAGGCAAGTTATATAGAGTATTTACACAGAAGCATTATATTATATATATTTAAAAAAAAAAAAAAAAGAAAAGCACTTCTCCAACAAAGATTTTTTAAAATAATGAACAGTGTAAATAGATATAATAGAAGAAACAGCAGTCCGTAGATGTGTACAGTGAGAAGAAATAATTATTTGGACAATTTTATATATATACTTCTTGTGTATATATCTTATATATATATATATATATATATATATATATATATATATATATATTGAATTTGTACGTATAAATATGAACAAAAGTGTGTATGTGTATGTATTCAAAACCATAATCAAGAATATAAACAAATGATATATGTTCAAATATATACAGTACTGTGCAAAAGTCATATAAAGATGATGTATAGCAAAGATGCCTTCAAACGTGATGAAAATAAGGGCCTTAATTGCTGCGAGTCTCAGTTTTAACTCATTCTTTTTTATTTGTTGCTTGTGACCTAGTAATTCTATTTTTTTAAAAATGTTGTAAAGTATTTGGGCTGAATTCTAACATCACTTTTTTTTTTTTTTTTTTTTTTTTACTCCCCTGAAAAATATATTATCGTCTAATTAATAAAAGTCTCAAACGGGAAGCAATGTTTAATATCTTCAGAAATATTATTCCCAGCCACATGGAATTTAGCAGACATAAACTTTTTTCTACCTATCTAAATGCTAAGAACTTACTACAGAATGGCATTTATTTTCTTTGTCAAAACGTGAAAACGTGCACAATTTTCAAACATGAGGGATATTAGGGGCTTATAGACCCCACTTTAATAGACACAAATGCTAAAAGTCATGGTTTGTGCTTAAACTGCTAAATATTTCATTGAATTTGGATTTGAACTTGATTTGGTTTTTGACGTGCCCGGACGGTGATGTTGACTGACTAGTCGAATCATGAAAGTTTGTGTGAAATATGTCTAACGTGTGATCATGTTACGTTCCAATTTGCAAATCTGACACATGCAAGCAACAACCCTATCTGAAATGACTCTTATTATTTCTTAATGTAGATATCTCGAAGCTGTAATTCTCAACAATGGCGTTGTAACAAAGAGTTAATGTTTGTTAGTATTAATTTGTGGGGTTTAAATACGTTTTCTCTATCAGTTTCAAATTCTCAACGTATCTTTGTTTACGCTTAAGAATACATACTTTTCCGTTCATGTTTATACGTACAAATTCGAAAGACATGCAAATTTGAAGCTCATTTACGCACTGGAAGAATGCTAAATGCTCAATATATTACTTGACACTAAGACCTACTAAATAGTATATTTTATGGTTAATCGCTAACATTTTTTATGAATAGCCCTTAATGTAACGTGCTACGAGTAAATGTTTACTATAAGACACATCTGACATTTCAAGCTCTACACCACCATCAGCATGTCGAGTGTGACTTCCTGACCCCAAGAGCTCGCATCAGAGGAGCCCAGTGGGATTTATGTAATTTTGCGGTGGTGATGGACCGGAAATCGTCAGGTCCATCACTCTCGTCTGCCTCTGTCGTGATTTCCATCTTCTGTATGATGAGTTTCAACAACATGTCTTGTTTCTCCAGTGCTGAATAAATCTGCTTCAGCCTTCAGACCCAAAAAAACATCAGCGCATTAATGAGAATGGATTTTACTTCATCGTTTATGACAGGTAAGCTGGCATCATTATTAACTAATGCAGTGTGTTCTTATGGACTGCAAAATAGTAATACATACTGTAGAGGGGTGGAGTTAATAAGTCAATAACAGAGTTAACACTGAGTGTAAAGGGGATGTGTGAAGAAGGGGTTAGAATCAATAGTGGGAGTGGTTGGTTAAATGAGGGACGGGATTGGGAAAAAAGTGAGATTGGGATGAATAAAGAGGGATAGGATGTGTGAGTGAGGAGATTGGGATGAGTGAAGAGGGATAGGATGTGTGAGTGAGGAGATTGGGATGAGTGAAGAGGGATAGGATGTGTGAGTTAGGAGACTGGGATGAGTGAAGAGGGATAGGATGTGTGAGTGAGGAGATTGGGATGAGTGAAGAGGGATAGGATGTGTGAGTTAGGAGATTGGGATGAATAAAGAGGGATAGGATGTGTGAGTGAGGAGATTGGGATGAATAAAGAGGGATAGGATGTGTGAGTGAGGAGATTGGGATGAGTGAAGAGGGATAGGATGTGTGAGTGAGGAGATTGGGATGAGTGAAGAGGGATAGGATGTGTGAGTGAGGAGATTGGGATGAGTGAAGAGGGATAGGATGTGTGAGTGAGGAGATTGGGATGAGTGAAGAGGGATAGGATGTGTGAGTGAGGAGATTGGGATGAGTGAAGAGGGATAGGATGTGTGAGTTAGGAGATTGGGATGAATAAAGAGGGATAGGATGTGTGAATGAGGAGATTGGGATGAATAAAGAGGGATAGGATGTTTGAGTGAGGAGATTGGGATGAGTGAAGAGGGATAGGATGTGTGAGTGAGGAGATTGGGATGAGTGAAGAGGGATAGGATGTGTGAGTGAGGAGATTGGGATGAGTGAAGAGGGATAGGATGTGTGAGTGAGGAGATTGGGATGAGTGAAGAGGGATAGGATGTGTGAGTGAGGAGACTGGGATGAGTGAAGAGGGATAGGATGTGTGAGTGAGGAGATTGGGATGAGTGAAGAGGGATAGGATGTGTGAGTGAGGAGATTGGGATGAGTGAAGAGGGATAGGATGTGTGAGTGAGGAGATTGGGATGAGTGAAGAGGGATAGGATGTGTGAGTGAGGAGATTGGGATGAGTGAAGAGGGATAGGATGTGTGAGTTAGGAGATTGGGATGAATAAAGAGGGATAGGATGTGTGAGTGAGGAGATTGGGATGAATAAAGAGGGATAGGATGTGTGAGTGAGGAGATTGGGATGAGTGAAGAGGGATAGGATGTGTGAGTGAGGAGATTGGGATGAGTGAAGAGGGATAGGATGTGTGAGTGAGGAGATTGGGATGAGTGAAGAGGGATAGGATGTGTGAGTGAGGAGATTGGGATGAGTGAAGAGGGATAGGATGTGTGAGTGAGGAGATTGGGATGAGTGAAGAGGGATAGGATGTGTGAGTTAGGAGATTGGGATGAATAAAGAGGGATAGGATGTGTGAATGAGGAGATTGGGATGAATAAAGAGGGATAGGATGTTTGAGTGAGGAGATTGGGATGAGTGAAGAGGGATAGGATGTGTGAGTGAGGAGATTGGGATGAGTGAAGAGGGATAGGATGTGTGAGTGAGGAGATTGGGATGAGTGAAGAGGGATAGGATGTGTGAGTTAGGAGATTGGGATGAATAAAGAGGGATAGGATGTGTGAGTGAGGAGATTGGGATGAATAAAGAGGGATAGGATGTGTGAGTGAGGAGATTGGGATGAGTGAAGAGGGATAGGATGTGTGAGTGAGGAGATTGGGATGAGTGAAGAGGGATAGGATGTGTGAGTGAGGAGATTGGGATGAGTGAAGAGGGATAGGATGTGTGAGTGAGGAGATTGGGATGAGTGAAGAGGGATAGGATGTGTGAGTGAGGAGATTGGGATGAGTGAAGAGGGATAGGATGTGTGAGTTAGGAGATTGGGATGAATAAAGAGGGATAGGATGTGTGAATGAGGAGATTGGGATGAATAAAGAGGGATAGGATGTTTGAGTGAGGAGATTGGGATGAGTGAAGAGGGATAGGATGTGTGAGTGAGGAGATTGGGATGAGTGAAGAGGGATAGGATGTGTGAGTGAGGAGATTGGGATGAGTGAAGAGGGATAGGATGTGTGAGTTAGGAGATTGGGATGAATAAAGAGGGATAGGATGTGTGAATGAGGAGATTGGGATGAATAAAGAGGGATAGGATGTTTGAGTGAGGAGATTGGGATGAGTGAAGAGGGATAGGATGTGTGAGTGAGGAGATTGGGATGAGTGAAGAGGGATAGGATGTGTGAGTTAGGAGATTGGGATGAATAAAGAGGGATAGGATGTGTGAATGAGGAGATTGGGATGAATAAAGAGGGATAGGATGTTTGAGTGAGGAGATTGGGATGAGTGAAGAGGGATAGGATGTGTGAGTGAGGAGATTGGGATGAGTGAAGAGGGATAGGATGTGTGAGTGAGGAGATTGGGATGAGTGAAGAGGGATAGGATGTGTGAGTGAGGAGACTGGGATGAGTGAAGAGGGATAGGATGTGTGATTGAGGAGATTGGGATGAATAAAGAGGGATAGGATGTGTGAGGGAGGGGACTGAGAAGAATGGGAATTGGAATGAGTGAAGATGAATGGGGTGTGTGTGAAAGGGGATTGGGATAAATGTAGGATTGGGATAAGTGAAGAGATATAGGGTGTGTAAGGGAGTGTACTGGGATGAGTAAAGAGGGTTGGGGTGTGTGAGGGAGGGGAATGGATAAAGGAGGGAGTGGACTGAGATGAGTGAAGTGAGATGGGAAGAGTAATGAATGGAATTAGTATGAGTAGGGAGGAGATTAGGATAAATGAAGAGGGATATGATGAATGGGGAAGTGGACTGGGATGAGTGAATGAGGGGGTTGGGATAAACAAGGGAGGGATGGGATTCACATGAATTGGGGAGAGGCTTTAGATTAATAGATGACAGGATTAGGATCTAAGGATAAAGAGGCTGCAAGTAAGGCTAGTCATTTAGGGAAAAAAGGAGGCTGTAATCTTAGACAGAGATGGAGAGAGTATCTGTGATCCCTCTCAGAGAGACTGAGTGAAGGCGAGACGTGTTAGCTGACTGGCTATATTTGGGGTGCGGGGGAAATTTTGTGCATTTCGTTTGTCACCAAATTGCCCTTCAAAATAAAATGAGAAAGATTGGGTCTTACTCAGCAGCTATAAGCTTCAAAAAGATAAAAGGAGTCTCACCTGTGTTTCTGCTTCATCACTTCTGTCTCCAGTGGACTTGAGTGTGTCACCTGAGTGTTTAAACGAGTGCGCAGTTCACCTTCTGGACTAACGTTCCCAAAGATCTGCTCCATCATTCCCTGCACATAAAGCATTCCATGAGAATTTAGTAGAAACGTAGACAAGCTATGTAGCTATTTACATAAGAGCACTATACACATATATGGGTAAAAAAATTCATTCTTTTTATTCACTATGCAAAAATGTCACGCACTATAACATGCTGTATACTGTAGTTGTCACCCATTTTAGGTACACTTATTTGGTAATATGTGCAAAAATAAAAGGAGTTATTTAATTTGATAACAATTTATCTGCTAATGCTTGTAATGTGCAAATTTGGATTAATATCCCCAAAGAAATGCAGCATTTTTAAACAATATAGTGGACATCTTGGATTATAATGTTCTCATCATTAACAAATATATATTCCATAGATTCATTTGCACTTTTATTAGAACTTTTTTTTATATACTAGCACAGTAATACAGAGATTTTTCTTTTATTCCTGCAAACACCTCAACAAATAAACAGCATATATAAATAAAATAAAACTAAAACTACATAACCTATATAAAAAATTTTTTTAAAATTATATATATATATATATATATAAAGAGAGAGAGAGAGAGAGAGAGAGAGAGAGAGAGTTTGACCCACATATGATATACTGTGCTTTCTGATGTATAAGGCATTTTTTCCTGTCTGACTGCTACTGTACATGTCCATTTGTTGATGAGTTAGTGTGAGGTGTGCTACTCCAGCAGTTAGGGCAGCACTGAAAAGCCACACTACACAACTGTTCGCTTGGTGCGAATATGAATGACGTAAATGACATACATGATGAAGTTACTGACCTGAAATTTGGCACACTTCCTATTTGGGTGGATAGTGATACTACTTTTGTCCACTCTCTTCATAAACCAATATGGCAGTTTCTCTTCCAGAGTAGTATGAAGATTAATCTGTGTAAGAATGAATGACACATTTACTGAACTGAAAAGTCCTAGCATATAACCATATATGGTTGCAAATGGTTTTAATTCATCAATCTGTTCAATTAATTTTTGCAACACCTGCATGGCGATCCTCTTCAGTGCTGCGTTCCTTTGAACCTCGGCGATGTCCCCGACTGCCAAACCAATCTGAGCAAATTAAAACAAATAATTAAGACTTTTTTTTGGTACTATGCTGCAATTTGCATTTGGGCATTTTCCCTAACCCTAACCCTAACCCGAAAATGTCCACAACAAAGCAGCAATTCATATTAAAGTATTTTCTGATGGATGCAATAATATTATAAACTCGGTCCAAGAGTGATGCTATGGCTCAAGGTGGGAATGCCCATTGGATGAGACACCAGTCCATTGCGGTGCACCACGCACACACATACACTGACACACTCATTCACACCTTTTTGTAATTTTGCATAACAACTCCACCTATTGGCATGCTTTTTGAGAGGTGGGAGGAAGGAGTAGAACCCCAGAGGAACCCCCCTGAACACGGGGAGAACATGTACAGAAACTCCACATAATCAGAACCCCAGGTTCGGACCCACGGACCCCTTTAGACTCAAAAATCAAAATTTGAGTTGTTATCCTATTCTGTGACTATGGTTTAACATCATTCTTACCATTTCCATCAGTAGTAAAAAAAACAACACAAAAACAACAACATGGGCCTTTCTGCTGTGTTCACTATACTAAATTGAGCAAACGCGCAAGCAAAAATTGTCCAACAATTTATCATTCATTTCATTCTTTGGCAGTTTTATAATATCATTCTTGTATTAACAGGGCACTATAACTTGTTAAGTTTCCCAGCATGATCACTAACACTAAAAGAATCCAACGTACACAATTTGACTGATACACAACTTATACACTAAAGAGTCATAACGTTAAAACCACTGGCAGGTGAAGTGAATAACAGTGATTATCTAATTACAATGGCACCTGTCAAGGGAGGGGATATATTAGGCAGCAAGTGAACCGTCAGTTCTCAAAGTTGATGTGTTGGAAACAGGAAAAATGGGCAAGCGTAAGGATCTGAGTGACTTTATGCAGTGGTTAGTACCTACCAAAAGTGGTCCAAGGAAGGACAACCAGTGAACCAGTGACAGGTGGTTATTGATGCATGTGAGAAGTGAATCATAGCCAGCATTAACGTTTTCAGTAATTTGTGCTACAGCAGGGATCGGACCAGACGGGCTAGCCTTCGCTTCCCACCCACATCAGTGTGCCTTGGGCGCCCATGACCCTGTCGCCGAGTTACCAGTTGTCCTTCCTTGGACCACTTTTGGTAGGTACTAACCAGTGCATACCGGGACACCCCACAAGACCTGCTGTTTTGGAGATGCTCTGACCCAGTCGTCTAGCCATCACAATTTAGCCCTCGTCAAAGTCACTCAGATCCTTACGCTTGCCCATTTTTCCAACACATCAACTTCAAGAATTGACAGTTCACTTGCTGCCTGATATATCCCACCCCTTGAGAGGTGCCACTGTAACAAGATAATCAATGTTATTCATATCACCTATCAGTGGTTTTACCGTTGATGGCTGAATGGTGCATATTGAAAAGAAGAGGTCAAAAAAACCAACCCTTGAGGGATCTGATTCCATTTCACACAGAATGTCAAAATGAAGTGCATGCACCAATAAATTAGAATTTCATACCATCAGGTTCATGAGAAGGATTGGCATGATGAGGACGAAGAGCACAAACACATAGTAGGTGATTACAGGAAAAGCCAGAAATCCCTGATTGTATGCTTCCAGAAACGAGGTCTCATAATTCAGCTCTCCAACCATCATTACAAATGTCTGTGCCAATGATAGACCAATTGAGTTGAACTCGCCCTGATGAAAAACAAAACAAAACACAGCAATTCAAAATTCTCAGTCACTTTAACCGTCCTTTAGGTGGGGGTGGAAATTAGATCTAGAGAGAAATCCACTGACATAATGATATCATCTCTATTCCCTCTACAACATCTTGGTAGTAAAAATGCTTTTAACTACATGATTGTTCAAGTTCATTAGAGACACAGGTGAGTAGGTAAAATTTCATGTTAAAATGGCATAAAACAATATAAAATCATTCATGGAACAGATGGAATAAATATCAATTACAACATACTCGATGAAGCATCAGCGCATGGAAGGACAATCCAAATGCCATCAACAGGAAGATTAAAAGGACAAGGACACTTACGAGTGTCTTTACGATTTCTCCAAACATTACAACATAAATACCAAAGCGCTCAAACCTGTAAGGAAATAATAAAAAACACACACACACATTTTAACACACTGACACAAGAATACACTCTTCAGGCTGTAACAGGGTAAGAATTGCCCTTTTAAGTTAGTGTGAATGGCAAAATTATTGCTTCCAGGAAATATGGTGTCAATCCGACCTCCAACTAGGAAAAACCCAAAGAAAACTCAAAATTCCTAGTATTTGCTTTAGATCAACCAACATACAGATATGTTAGCTTGTTAAATTTATTCAGCTCACTGTTTTGAGGAGGTAAATATACAGGTGCATCTCAAAAAAATTGAATAACATGGAAAACTTAAATTATGGAAAATAATGAACTTTTCCTTGATATTAAAATTTTTTGAGATGGGCCTAAACATCGCTCATCACAGTTCGCTGGCCAGCTTGTTGGCGGTCGAAAATGCTGAGCGTAAGGTTAGTGTGAAAGGTGGGGTTATAGTGACGGGTGGGATTCAAAACATATACTTCACTCTCAACTGACAGAATTGTTGCTAGTTTCACATGACTATTTTACCTCTGGAAATAAAGAAGAAAGTTTATCCAGGCAAATAAAATTGCCAAAGCTCCAGCCTGCCAATGCAGATTCCCTTCCACGCCGAAGAACATTGGAGTAACGAAAGCAAGCGAGGAAATGACTGTTGTCCAATCCAATCCGTTTGAGATGTCCAAAATGTAACTCATTCGCTTTTGGGACAAATAGATATAATGGATAAATAAACTGATAGTGTATGTACACAGTATAAAGAAAATTCTGCACCGTTACTATATGGCTAGGAAACCAGGGAACACATTTCTCCCCCTCAGGATACACATATCTGCTTGCTAAACTAGCAGAGTATTTAATATTTTCGTTATTAATCACCTATGGCTATGGCTTACTATGCTTTTTAGGATATGAGAAATAAAATTTTCCTTGATCTTTCGACATATTGTACCATTCATATGGTCGTTGTACCGTTAAAACGTCCTGCAAGTTTTATAGCTTAATATGTCCTCCTCAGTACGAAAAGAGCATTTATTTAACCAAACTCCATAAACGGCTGGATGTGGTGGGATTTGTGACATCACACAGGCAAATACATTCGCCCCTACAGCAAGATATCGACACCTACTTTTACATCATTGCACCCTTGGCCCCGCCCACTGGCACTCAGTCGCTAAAAACAGTTCCGCACGTGTTATGGCAGGGGGTGTTGATAATCAATTCATAGGTATGGATGATAGCCAATCATAGCAGTGGGTGGTTACATTGAAGTCTTAAAGGTAAAGGATTCAAAAACCGATCATTTCAGTCAGCGGGTCAGAGACTGGGTGGAAAAATGTCATAAATTACTCGATTTTGTATGTTTTTTTGTGCAAAAACTCTACAAATGTTATAAATACACCCCAGGGAAGATCATTCTCAAAACAAAAAACGTCATGACCCGTTTAAAATAGATAATTCTTGCTAGTTGAAAAATCTCACTCATTTTAACAATTGCTTATTGTGATTTTGTGACTCTGTATGGTGAAACTTGCTTCTGTATTGTAGCTGTTAGTGGTTTTGATTTGTTAGCATTTAGCATGTTGCTTATTTCTTTATGGCTTTGCTGTCTGTTAAGTGTATTTTTTTTTTTTTTTTGCTGAAATATGTAAAACAGTTACATTACCTGTTGTGCTATTTGTATCACCTCTTTACAAATGCCATAAATGTTCATGATGAGGACCATCATCATGGACACTGAAATTAAAAAGTTTTGCTGAGATCCAAAAAGAAAGAGAGAGAGAGAGAGAGAGAGAGAGAGAGAGAGAGTTAGCTGTGTTATTTGTAGTATACAGTATAGTACACCATCACAAATAACTGCTTCTAAGGTTTCTCTACAACCATGAATTCTAGTTTTAGCAAATAATATTTCGAGCTATTCTAGCAAACACTAGAGTTTGGGACACAGACTTTATAGCTTAGCATACTTCGTGGAAAGATATGGGCTCCATGTTGAAGGTCGTGCCATTTGGTGTGCTGATTTGTGTAGGATTCAAGTTGATGACAAGATACGTGAGGGGCAAAAGGCCCAACAGATACACAGCCAGATTGAGTAAATGAGCTTTACTTCCATAGGCTTTCCTGTGAGGGAACATGTGATACAAACTATATAAAAGACACTAATAAAATTGTATTACACATATAGAGCACAGTGCCAATATGACATTTGGAATCACTGCAACCTGAAGACCCATAAGAAAAGCAATATGGTAGAAATATGTAGATAATGTCACTTAGTGACAGATAAAAAAATATTTGCAATATGGCCATCTTTTCCTGGAAGCTTCTTGCTGAGCTGGCACCAGTTCCAAATGATATGGAGCCAGGGTATGAACGTGGATAACGTATGATAATTATATCATGAATAACAGGACTGAAAGGTGCGCAGAGATGACCTCCACACACACACCATGGGGAGGGACAATGCTGCATCTAATGGCACACCATTCAAAAAGGCCTATGAATTAAAGATGCTGATTGTAGGGCACCCAGTCTGCCTAAAGGTCATGGTGAAGTCCACCACTCAGTGGGCCAGCCTCTGGTTCAAGACAAGGAAGCCCACCTGTGTCTTTCCTCCATTGCAAATGAACTGTTCATATACTCAATTATAAGTCATCCTGTACAGTCTCATAAGAGGGGACCTTAAGGGACACATCAGGCTCCAAGGTGACCATGGTGGGTGGAAGTGCCTTGCCTAATTTAGATAAGCTGTAATAATGCCATTAAACCCTAGGAACATGCCATTGATGGAGACTTGCCCCTGTCTTGCAGTCCTTGATGGACATCCCTCAATTCCTGTTGGTCTGTTCTGACCTTGCATTGGTGGCACACATCTCCTCTACCCTTGTGGCACAGCACCGCTCTGCCCTAAGGGAGGCATCCATGGTTACTACCTCTCTCCGGTGGGGCACCACTCCCTACTGAACTGAACTTGAGTTAGTATTGGTGTGCATCTCCAGAAAGCCAATGTTTGTACTCTTTCTGCTGAGACAAGGACATATTTATGTACTTGGCATTTGGTGTCCAGCTGTAGGCTGATAGACCACTCTTGCGACTGTAGCTCACAGGAGTAGTATTCTGTTTGCCACTGGCCAACAAGGCTGTTTGTATGCGTCTTGTAAACACTCCTGGTGCTAAAGAGAGACCAACGGGCAGAACTTTGAATTGGTATTGGAAGGCAAATCAAGGAAAGCAAAGGGAAGTGGTATCTCAATAGTTAAGACACTGGACTTCTGCTAGGACGGTCGTAAGTTCAAATCCCAGCAATACCAAGCTGCCACTGCTGGGCCCTTAACCCTCAACTGCTCAGTTGTATACTGTAAATGAGATAACTGTAAGTTGCTCTGGATAAGGGTGTCTGGTAAATATAAATAAATGATCTCTATTCTGGGTTGATGGGAACGTGAAAACAAATGTAGGACAGGTCCACACACACGAACCAGTCCTGTGGTTGTGCAGTTTGAACTGCATCTGATGAGGGACCTTAGGAAAAGGTTCAGTTGGGAAGAAAATGCTTCTGATCAAGGTCGGATAGAATTGGTTTTGAACTGTGGGGTCTACTTTTTTACCAAATCGGGAGCAGTAGAGGGAAACTGACTTGATCCTATGAAAAACGCTTCTACTGTAACATACCCGGAAACACACTCGCCAAGGTAGAAGGAATGAGAGGAGTGTATACCCAGTTTTGGAGGACAAATCTCCTATAGCTCTGACTAAGGTCAACTGAGCTAATTGGATAGATACATGTCACGTACATGTAGTCCAACATGCACACAGCTCAGAAGAAGAACGGAAAAGATGACCATATGACAGCAATACTTATTGCAAATACTACATCACACAGTAGGTCACTGCATGAAAGAAGCTATACTTGTTTGGTTTTTTTTGTTTTTTTACTGCCTCTAGAGGTTATGAGAGGTGAAATAGAACCAACTATGTGAAAAATCGTACAATAAGAATAATGTGTTTGGAAATTCATTGTAAAAACATATTCAGTAACTGTATTAAGCGTGTTAATTAAAGTCTAAGAAAGCTCAAGGAACAGTAGAAAAAAAGTAGCAAAAATTCTTTTGTAAAACATAAAAAAATGAATAAAAGTACTAGAATTCACACAATAAAACAAACTCAGCTTTTACAGGATTTATGTTATTAAGTGAGAGTAATTTAACAATATAAACCTGAAGAAAATTGAAATTAAATCAAGCTGTCAAAACTGTTTCAAATATAGTTCCTTATAGGAAAGGTACTGTGAATATTGTCATTTTGTAAGAATTCTAAAATAGATGCATCTTTTTATTTCTTGTCGAAAGGGTGTAATTTCTAGGCTGTTAGCGTACCATTTCATCTCTAAGTATTTCTGACACACAGGGTGTGTGAGCAGCTCAAGCCGGTTATACTGAACCATCGCCTGCACAAAAACACACACGAACACAACACATTAAAATGATAACCGTGATAATAAACACACTATTCTGTTTCAACTATACAACTCTCATTTATTCATCGTTATCATTTATTACCTTCATCACAAAATAAATGTGGTATAGACTATTATTGACTACCAAATTGCCTCTGGATGGAGCTCAAATCTTCTCTAATTCCAGACTGCTGGGACTACGGCTGCTCCTAAGGCCATACAGACTTCATATGAATCCATAATGAACTTTTTCACACTATCTGTTGTGACCCTGATGAGGATGGGTTCCCTTCTGAGTCGGGTTCCCCTCAAGGTTTCTTCCTCTTAAAGCATCTTAGGGAGTTTTTCCTCGCCACCGTCGCCACTCAGTGGCTCGCTCAGTTGGGATAAATTCACACCTTTAATATCTATATACCGTGTTGATATTTCTGTAAAGCTGCTTTGAGACCATGTCTATTGTAAAAAGCGCTATACAAATAAAATTGAATTGAATCGAATGGAAAATACCTTACACAAATTTTACACAAATATCACAATGGTTTTCCCATTCATCTTTAAGATTGTATGTATCATATTTACATGTAGTATATTCTCTGTGTAGCTGCTCTCTGTGTATCTGTACTTCATGCTGTTGAGATGTGTTTAAACAATCAGTTCATTAGTATTGCTCTTTTAAAAGTAGAAATCAGAGAACAGCTTCACAGAAATCCAGATAGACATCTAGATGATGAGCAAGCCAGAAGCCACAGTTGCCATCGGTGACAGTATTAACACACTGCTGGATGTTTTTTTACTCACATTCAGAGCTGCCAGGGGCTGAATATATAGCGATTTGTCCGTTCGAGAGGATTTCTGCACTTTTACTGGAGCCTGAAGATACTGGAAATTGTATGTGATCTGCAAAACGAAGGGATTTACATGTGAAACAGCTTATTATAATTGGCACTGTTGAAAATGAATCCATAAATAATATGAATTATAATGCGATGAATAGAATATATTAAAATACAAGTAATTTTAAGCGAAATAATGTTAATATTCAGATAATAATGAATCTGTTCAAAGGGCGCGTTGTGTTTAATATGACCGATATCGGCGGGTTTCTTTCATTGACTGAGCTCTGGAGTTTTGCTGTATATCTGAGCTTTCCACACATTGTAGGCTGCATACTATTAAGCATATAACTACAGTACTATACAGGAGTCAACATATCTATATGGACTTTATATATAAAACCCACATTTTCATTGATTGCACTTCTAATACGTACATGGTAGTCAGGGCTGTTTGGGTCATGCTCTGATTCAGTCATACACTGATCCAGAAGATGCTGCATGGTAGAATAGAAATGATAGTTTAATATTTCGAGAAACAAACTAAGTGCACTACTGCCAGCGTTTTTTACGTCATCGCTTATTGTATACATAACAGTCTTCTAGCTAGTTGACTAATTTGCAGTTGGCATATCTATGTAAATCAGTATATATCATATTTAGCTAGCATGTCTGATAGAGGACACAAAACATAGACTGAATATAGCCGTAAGGTCTCTGTTTCAAATAATCATCACAGCTACACCTGTGAAGCTCCCTTCACTCCAGCAGAGGTCAGAGTCGCCACACACACATATTCCACACACACACACACACACACACACACACACACACACACACACACACACACACACACAGCCTTTTCTTATGATTAACTGTGTTATTTAAAGTGCACCTATTATGGTTTTGAAACGTGCCTAATTTTGTTTTAAAGGTCTCATACAGTAGATTTACATGCATCCAAGGTCAAAAAACACTTTAATGTGCTCATAATTTAAACTGCAGCTTCACATTTTTTCCTCCCAGTATCAAAAACGACTTGTTAAATGATCCGTTCTAAAGGATTCGTTCTACAGGATTCCTCCTCTCAAACACGGTCTCAAATCTTTGGACCAGATTGTAAAATATTTACCAAAAAATGACTTTATATACGATAAATACTATATATATATATATATATATATATATATATATATATATATATATATATATATATATATATATACACTAAATATTAAATACTATATATATAAAATAAAAGTACACACCTTTGTTGATTCAGGTAGAAACTCGATTAAATCCAGCACAGGGCAGCGAGTGTAGCCCATTTTAAACTGACGGAGAGTCTCTGCTGACCTGCCATGAATCAATAATATTTTCAGCAAATTAGAAATTAAAAATTAAAACTCCTTCAAATCTGCAAGCCATTAACAAAATCCATAGTGGATGAGAGTCAAATGAAATTTGATCTTAAAGCTCATAAAAAAGAAAGAAGCGTCAAGTCAAAGAAGGTAAATACATCAAAACCACAGTATATAATATATACAGTAGTAGAGGCTGTATTCAGAGCCAGTGAATTAGGTCCAAATGTTACGACAGTATTAACTCTGGGAAAGTTACTCGTATTCGGACTCCGGTCGTGTACGCCGATCACATCATGCAAATGACCTGTGTGGAGTTCACGCCTCTGAGGTTACCAGGGTTTTTCAAAGGCAGCTAGACTCCAAGCACTTGCGTTGAAGGCCAAAAAATTCCGGGAAATAAAATGTATGGATTTTAGTGGACTATACTAATAATGAATAAACGGTGTCATATTTACGTATCTACTA